>NW_025767591.1:202880-435526 GCF_003918875.1 Haliotis rubra
TAGATCATGTTTTTGTGTTGTTGAGTCCGATGTATGGTCTCTCTTGCTGGAAGGTGTGTTTTGTGTTTAGTCCGATGTATGGTCTCTCTTGCTGGAAGGTGTGTTTTGTGTTTAGTCTATGTATGGTCTCTCTTGCTGGAAGGTGTGTTTTGTGTTTAGTCCGATGTATGGTCTCTCTTGCTGGAAGGTGTGTTTGTGTTTAGTCCGATGTATGGTCTCTTGCTGGAAGGTGTGTTTGTGTTTAGTCCGATCTGTGGTCTCTTGCTGGAAATTTATGTTTTGTGTTTGGTCCGATGTATGGTCTCTCTTGCTGGAAGGTGTGTTTTGTGTTTAGTTCGATGTATGGTCTCTTGCTGGAAGGTGTGGTTGTGTTTAGTCCGATGTGTGAGCCTCTCTCTTGCTGGAAGGTGTGTTTTGTGTTTAAAGATCCGATGTATGGTCTCTCTTGCTGGAAGGTTCGTTTTGTGTTTGACCCGATCTTGTAAGCTCTCTTGCTGGAAGGTGCGTTTTGTGTTGAGATCCGATGTATGGTCTCTCTTGCTGGAAGAGGTGCGTTTTGTGTTTAGTCCGATGTGTGGTCTCTTGCTGGAAGGTGTGTTTTGTGTTTAGTCCTGATGTATATGGCCTCTCTTGCTGGAAGGTGTGTTTGTTTAGTCCGATGTATAGCCTCTCTTGTTGGAAGGTGTGTGTTTTATTGTTTAGTCCGATGTGTGGTCTCTCTTGCTTAAAAGGTGCTGGTTATGTTTAGTACGATGTATGGTCTCTCTTGCTGGAAGGTGTGTTTTTGTGTTTAGTCCGATGTGTGGTCTCTCTCTTGCTGGAAGGTGTGTTTTGTGTTTTGAGTCTGATGTATGGCCTCTCTTGCTGGAAGGTGTGTTTTGTTCCAATTCGTGTACTCTTGTTGGAAGGTGTGTTTTGTGTTTAGTCCGATGTATGGTCTCTCTTGCTTAAAGGTGTGGTTATGTTTAGTACGATGTATGGTCTCTCTTGCTTAAAGGTGTGTTTTGTGTTTAGTCCGATGTGTGGTCTCTCTTGCTATAAGGTGTGTTTTGTGTTTAGTCCGATGTATGGTCTCTCTTGCTTAAAGGTGTGGTTATGTTTAGTACGATGTATGGTCTCTCTTGCTTAAAGGTGTGTTTTGTGTTTAGTCCGATGTATGGCCTCTCTTGCTGGAAGGTGTGGTTGTGTTTAGTGATGTATGGTCTCTCTTGCTGGAAGGTGTGTTTTGTGTTTAGTCCGATGTGTGTGGTCTCTCTTGCTGGAAGGTGTGTTTGTGTTGGAGTCCGATGTATGGTGTCTCTCTTGCTGGAAGGTGTGTTTGTGTTAGTCGATGTATGGCCTCTCTTGCTGGAAGGTGTGGTTGTGGTTAGTGTGATGTATGGTCTGTCTTGCTGGAAGGTGTGTTTGTGTTTAGTCCGATGTGTGGTCTCTCTTGCTGGAAGATTGTGGTTGTGGATTAGTCCTGATGTATGGCCCTCTCTTGCTGGAAGGTGTGTTTGTGTTTAGTCCGATGTATGGTCTCTCTTGCTGAAGAAAGGTGTGTTTGTGTGTAGGAATGATGTGGCTGGTCTCTCTCTTGCTGGAAGGGTGTGTTTTTGTGTTTAGTCCTGATGTATGGTCTCTCTCTTGCTGGAAGGTTATGGTTGTGTCATTTAGTCCGATGTATGTGGTCTCTTGCTGGAAGGTGTGTTTTGTGTGTAGACCGATGTATGGCCTCTTGCTGGAAAGGTGTGGTTTGTGTTTAGTCCGATGTATGGTCTCTCTCTCTTGCTGGAAGGTGTGTTTTGTGTTTGAATCCAGATGTGTGGTCTCCCTTGCTGAAAGGGTGCTGTTTTGTGTTTAGTCCAGTGTGTTTGTCTCTCTCTTGCTGGAAGGTGTGTTTTGTGTTTTAGTCCGATGTGTGACCTCTCTTGCTGGAAGGTGTGTTTGTGTGTGTAGTCCGATGTATGGTCTCTCTTGCTGGAAGTAATGTGTTTGTGTTTAGTCCGATGTATAGCCTCTCTCTTGCTGGAAGAAGGTGTGTTTTGTCAATGTAGACCGATGTGTGGTCTCTCTCTTGCTGGAAAGGTGTGTTTTGTGTTTTAGTCCGATGTCTGGTCTCTCTTGCTGGAAGGTGTGTTTTGTGTTTAGTCCGATGTGGTCTCTGGAGAAGAGTTTGGGAACGTGCAGTCCGACGTATGGTCTCCTTGATGGAAGGTGTGTTTTGTGTTTAGTCCACGTGTATGGTCTCTCTCTTGCTGGAAGGTTGCGTTTTGTGTTTAGTCCGACGTATGAAGTCTCTCTTTACGGAAGGTGTGTTTTTGTGTTTAGAGATCCGATGTATGAGGTCTCTCTCTTGTTGGAAGACATGTTTTGTGTTTAGTCCCTATGTATGGTCTCTCTTGCTGGAAAGGTGTGTTTGTGTGATTAGTCCTGATGTATGGTCTCTTGCTGGAAGGTGTGTTTTGTGTTTAGTCCGATGTATGGTCTCTCTTGCTGGAAGGTGTGTTTTGTGTTTAGTCCGATGTATGGTCTCTCTTGCTGGAAGGTGTGTTTTGTGTTTAGTCCGATGTGTGGTCTCTCTGCTGGAAGGTGTGTTTTGTGTTTAGTCCGGATGTGTGGTCTCTCTTGCTGGAAGGTGTGTGTTTGTGTTTAGTCCGATGTATGGTCTCTCTTGCTGGAAGGTGTGTTTTGTGTTTAGTCCGATGTATGGTCTCTCTTGCTGGAAGGTGTGTTTTGTGTTTAGTCCGATGTATGGTCTCTCCTGCTGGAAGGTGTGTTTTGTGGTTTAGTCCGATGTATGGTCTCTCTTGCTGGAAGGTGTGTTTTGTGTTTAGTCCGATGTATGGTCTCTCTTGCTGGAAGGTGTGTTTTGTGTTTAGTCCGATGTATGGTCTCTCTTGCTGGAAGGTGTGTTTTGTGTTTAGTCCGATGTATGGTCTCTCTTGCTGGAAGGTGTGTTTTTTGTGTTTAGTCCGATGTATGGTCTCTCTTGCTGGAAGGTGTGTTTTGTGTTTAGTCTGATGTATGGTCTCTCTTGCTGGAAGGTGTGTTTGTGTTTAGTCCGATGTATGGCCTCTCTTGTTGGAAGGTGTGTTTTGTGTTTAGTCCGATGTGTGGTCTCTCTCTTGCTGGAAGGTGTGTTTTGTGTTTAGTCCGATGTATGGTCTCTCTTGCTGGAAGGTGTGTTTTGTGTTTAGTCCGATGTATGGCCTCTCTTGCTGGAAGGTGCGTTTTGTGTTTAGTCTGATGTATGGTCTCTCTCCTTGCTGGAAGGTGCGTTTTGTGTTTAGTCCGATGTATGGTCTCTTGCTGGAAGGTGCGTTTTGTGTTTAGTCCGATGTATGGTCTCTCTTGCTGGAAGGTGTGTTTTGTGTTTAGTCCGATGTATGGTCTCTTTGCTGGAAGGTGCGTTTTGTGTTTAGTCCGATGTATGGTCTCTCTTGCTGGAAGGTGTGTTTTGTGTGTTTTCACGCTGCTCGCAGTATTAATACAACTGTATGTCAGTGATCTGTATAAATAACTGAATCTTTGCGAAAACAATCCAGTGGTTGACGTCTTGACCATCGATCTACGCAGTCGGGTTACGATGACCTGCATCGGCCAACAAGTTCTGTGCATTCCACTAGGGCTGGGACGGGCACTGGGTACTCGAATCCCGGTCGGGCACAGCTGGAATCGAAGTCCTATTTCTGGGAATCGAGAGTACCCGGAAATGGAGAGAATTCTGTAATGGCAAGGGCAGATAGTAACTTGTTCTTTTTCATTATTGACGTAACACACATTTACATCGTTGGTGTTGTCCGATTAATGGAGGTTATTATTACTGACTGTAATTTATCTGCGCATGAGCAGTGAGTAGTCAAGTTACAGTAACAGCGGGAACGAAATGTTTATTTTTAACGAGCAATGTAAGCAATGGTGTTACTCATATTGGTTAACCAGACGTAAATTATATAGCTTGAGATCATTTTAATGTCTTGTTGCCACCCTCGTAAGTTTTGTATTATAATCTCTGTCAAATCGTGATTGAATATCTCAGAAAGTTGACAAGAAGCGTTGTATTCTTACATTTCCGGGTACTCGATTCCGATTCGGGTACCATGCGGGTACTCTGATTCCATTTTTTGCTACCCGTCCCAGCCCTACATTCCACCTTGTTGATCCCTTCAAGACTTATTCCAATCTGGATCTGCACGTGTTTTCCTTAAACATTTCAACAAGAATTTCTCCTCATGGAGTGTGTAGAAAGTGATTTCCATCGTGGCGTGTTTCCAAACCACGTGTTTCATGAAGTGTGTGAGTCTGTTAGTTTGGGTCGATGACTACCTTTATAAGGTATCCTGTGGACTACCTCCATACTGTAATAGTATTAAGGGTGCTGTATTGGACTTCACAAACTCAACCAGCGGTTAAATGGCTGCAGTATACAGTACACAGATAATACGCTCTAATACTTTTTAATTGATGCAAATTATGCCAATGTGACACAAATATGTAAACTACCCTATATGATAATGGTTAGGGAGCTATTCATCGCAATATAGTAAACTTCTGCCTCCGTCACCATCAGCTACAGCCAGTTACATCCAACGTACTTTGATGTGGAGAGTTACTCCTGCGACCAATTTCAGTCCTAGGGTTATCTAGGGTCGTTCCTTTTCAACATTAAAAAAGGTAACAGCGAACTTTCCTAAAAGATATTATTCAAAGCAATTTTCTGTTTGATTATGTTAGTAATAAATACAACAACCACCTCAGGAGCGTTTCGGTTGGGAATTATATCAGGTTTAACAAATGTTCATCTTTTAGTATTTTAGTACCTTTGAAGCCAGTCGAGCGTCAAGAACATTAAAACAGCAATGAGACCTCACTTGTTTAATGGTGTCTTGAAAAGCATCCATCCTAACTTTTAGGAAAAATAATGTAACAATGTGAAGGAATATATTTCTGCAATATATTTGATAAATTGAAGGATTTCATTATTTGTTGCAAGCTTAATGCCAAAGCAATAAATGTTTCTGGTGAATTTGAATGAGTTTTGGCCTCATCATCACTGCTGTAGAGATTGCCCGACAATGATTGAACAACGGAGTTCACGGATAGGAAGGTGTCTAATGAGTAAACAGCGTCTAGAGCGTTAGCTAACAGACCCCAGTCAGTTAAGCAGATGGTCAAGTCATGGTGGATCAAATAAACGCTCATCTTGACCTCTTACATCATCACCTTTGGGCGTTCCCATTTATAGCCCAATCCCTAAGCCCTCTTAAAACCGAGCGGGAGTTTATATCAGGGACAAAACCACAGTAAAACTGGCCATCTTACAGGCTTTGACATCAACTTACGAGTCCTGTTTTTTTGTGGAGATGTGATAAAACATGCTCAAAGGCTCTTGACGCTGTCTTAATCTCGCTTGTTTCGTAATTGATTCATTGAATCGTCCAGAGTGACAGTTTTGAATAGAATTTGATGAAATCAGACAGAGTCAAAAGTTTGATTAAATTATTACTCAGAACGAGGGGCAGAGATCAAGGGTCAAGACTGAAGCTTTAGATCTACAATGAATAAAAGGAATAACGGGATAACAAAATACATTTGGAGAAGAGAGGAAAAGAGTTGAGTATAATCCCCTTTGGACCAGACATTCTTATTTATATGCAACAATTCGGGCTCATTTAACAATCGGGCTCATTTAACAATTCCGACAGACCGTTTCCCATTCTCCGGTCCGGGTTTTCGAATTCTTGATTTACACAGCAATCTGGAAAAGAGTCGCACTCACAAAGACGAGAAGTTATTGTCAAAGAAATGTATCAGTACAATTTATTGTACTTTCCAGAGTCTAAAATGCGCACTCAAACCAAGTATTCTGGAAATAAGAACTGCCTTAAAGTTAATGTTCCGGCTGGACACTTGTCGGATGTCAAGAAAACATGGGGTTTGTTTTAAATAGAAACAATGTCTGCTGAGTCTTACTAACTCACACGCGCACGGAGAATGTCCACTTGTACCCCTCGCAGAGGTGCATGCGGAGTTGAGAGACCCATTCTGCTTTCTACCTCTCTCTCTCTCTTTTAGTAATATAGTCATTGTGTGTGAGAGGAGAGAGAGAGAGAGAGAGAGCGAGCGAGCAAAGAGCTGAGGATGCTACAGCAACTTCTGTATCATTGTCGGTGGCTTTGTTGGTTGTTAAACGCCACGAGTATGACGGTGGTCAGTTTCCCTCTGGCCAAAGATCAATCCAGTGATTGACATTGGCGAGCATCGAATCATCCGATAGGGATACGGTGAGGCGTTAGGCGAGCCAACCTGGCCACAAGCGCCCGTCCAATGACGTGTCAAACACAAACCTGGGTACCTGAAGTTTGATTATAACCCGGGCATTTTCGTTAACGAGGCACAAATATTTACTGGAATTTATAAAACACCCGTTTGCTTAGAGTAAATCTGGTATGAGTTAAGTGCCCTTGTGCTGGCATGACGTCAAGAGTAACCACGTTTTAGCGTCACAAATAGGCGTAGAAGCGTTCTGTGATTTATGTGCATCGGTTTGTTTGCTTGTTTGGTTGGTTGTTTGTTTGTTTGCATAACGCAATATTTTAGCTATGACGGAGGCCTGTATGCAATCTTGTCTGGACAAGACAATCCAGTGATGCATCGATCTGCGCAATGGGGATACGAGGAATACATCTACCAAATCGGTAGTAAGACCACCTGATCCCGTTTGTCGCCTCTTACGACAAGCATAGTTAAAAATTGTGGGCAGCTGAGGGCCAGTTGAGACTCCAAATTCACTGTCGTGAACTGTAACTTTGTGATTAAGGATCTGGAATTTTGTCAGAACATAGTGTGATTGGTTTTGTTCCAAAATATCGAAACTTTATCAGTATTTCATTAAGTTTATATTGTTGTGAAAAGATTATTGTTTGTTTTAACGCCGCACACCGCAATATTCCAGCTATATGGTGGCGGGTCTGTAACAATCGAGTCTGACCAGGCAATCCAGTGATCAACAGCATGAGTATCGACAACTTCGTAAATAGGATACGATGTCAGTTGTGTCAACTCAAGTCAGCGAGCCTGACCACCCGATTCCGTTAAAGTCGCCTCTACGACAAGCATGGGTTGCTGAAGACCAATTCTAACCGGATCTTCACAGGATCTAACCCGGATCTTCACGGGTACACTTTTGTATGAATATCCAGCATGTTCCTGAGACGTTTTTTGTCCTTCAGCTGTAACAAGTAATCCATCAACAGTTTCTTAGGACTTCATTTTATTGTTCAGGGACATGCAAAAACCTACGGAATCCTAGAGGACTTCACAAAACAAAGGAAATGTCATAGAAAAGAACAAATACACGACATGGTGTCGCCTGCTGGTGTTCTATATATAACATATTTGATGTTTTATTTAGTAGCGACGATGAATGTCTAACGGTTGCGAAATATACTCATGGAAACAAATAAAGGAACACATGAAAGTAAAAGTGTTCCTCTATTCCTTTCTCCACAAGCTTTGCATTGCAATGGATGAAGTTCTGGAAAGGAATAAGGGAATACTTGTACTTTAATGTGTTCCCTTCTTCGTTTCCATGGAGTATATTACAACTGATTAGATATTGCATCGTCGCCCCATCTAAAATGCGCATTAGCGATACAATGTATCCCATCTTGGATTCCATTATTAGATGTTCCAGGTATTAACACTTGACACGCTGTTCACAAATGAGAATTAATTTTGGCACCACATGGTGCATCGTTCATCTTGTAGTCGTAGCGTTTCATCAAGTCCATGCAGTGTTCCGAGGCACTGTTTGGCTGACCTGGCGCCCAGTCACTGTGGTAGGCGACCCCTCTGTTGCCTCACCCTCCAGGCCCATTTCCCCTAGACGGTCAGTGGCCCCACGAAGTAGTAAGTACCTGAGAACAGAAAGCGGAGTGGAATATATAACAAAATGTGTGTCTGCATATATGGGTGTACGTGCGTGCGTGCGTGTGCGTGTGTGCCTTTGACTGAGTATGTGATATATGCCCGAAAGAAACGAGGTGTATGACGCTTGAAAGTGGTGAAACTACTGGCCCTCGTGTCTTTGCGAGGTTTAAAGATGTTAAGAAAAATATTTTAAAATTAAGATGACCCCCTACTCGATTTGCTTCATAATGTATTGTACTGTACGTGTGTAGCATTTCGAGTCGGAGGTCATCTCAAGTTTTTATTAATGTTTAATCTTCGCAAAGACACGAGGGCCTGTGGGTGAAACTCACAAGCCTGGGTATTGTGCTCACAAAAGTAGAAACACAACGATAACGAAACGGGATTTGAACCTATAATTTCAGGTTCCTAGCCTGCCAAATGGACACAACCCTGCACATCGCCTTGCACGACTGGGCACCCGTGTTTCCAAATATCATATAACCACAATACCGACAGAGGGAGTTTCTCGTTGTGAGCCGTACTCCTTATTTCCATCTGTCAGTAACTGTGTTAAAATGTTCTCCATCCGCTCTACTTATTACAGTGTACATCATGCAGGCATGCGTGACACCATGGGCCATGCAGGCTAGCATTGATGCGCACACGCACGCACGCACACGTGCATGTATGTCGCTATTGTTTGCACACTAGGGCGCGTTTCCCCCCGCCTTTTCAAACCTACGATTTTTCAATGAAACTCTTCTCATGACGGAAAGATCTCAGATTATTACATGTATAAGAAAAAGAATTGAGATCAGAAACTTTCCACAAAATCAAAAGCAGAGCCTACTGTAGCTTTCTGTCCTTATCATTAGCATATGTTAATGATCACTATCACCTGGAGATGGTACCAGGGTGCCGTTGTACAAAGCGATCTTAGCGCTAAGGTGACCGTAACTCGCACACCTTAACATACGCGTCAGGTAGTCTTAGCGCTAAGGTGACCATAACTCCCATACCTTAACATAGACTTACGACAGTCTTAGCGCTAAGGTGACCGTAACTCCCATACCTTAACATAGACTTACGGTAGTCTTAGCGCTAGAGGTGACCATAACTCCCACACTTTAACATAGACTTACGGTAGTCTTAGCGGTAAGTGGTCATATACTCCCATACCTTAACATAGACTTACGGTAGTCTTAGCGCTAGAGGTGATCATAACTCCCATACTTTAGCATAGACTTACGACAGTCGTAGCCCTTAGGTGATCATAACTCCCATACTTTAACATAGACTTACGACAGTCGTAGCCTAGAGGTGATCATAACTCCCATACCTTAACATAGACTTACGACAGTCGTAGCCCAGAGGTGATCATAACTCCCACACTTTAACATAGACTTACGACAGTCGTAGCCCTAAGGTGATCATAACTCCCATACTTTAACATAGACTTACGACAGTCGTAGCCCAGAGGTGATCATAACTCCCATACTTTAACATAGACTTACGACAGTCGTAGCCCAGAGGTGATCATAACTCCCATACTTTAACATAGACTTACGACAGTCGTAGCCCTAAGGTGATCATAACTCCCATACCTTAAACATAGACTTACGACAGTCGTAGCGCTGAGGTGATCATAAACTCCATACTTTAACATAGACTTACGACAGTCGTAGCCCAGAGGTGATCATAACTCCCATACCTTTAACATAGACTTACGACAGTCGTAGCCCAGAGGTGATCATAACTCCCATACTTTAACATAGACTTACGACAGTCGTAGCCCTAGAGGTGATCATAACTCCCATACTTTAACATAGACTTACGACAGTCGTAGCCCAGAGGTGATCATAACTCCCATACCTTAACATAGACTTACGACAGTCGTAGCCCAGAGGTGATCATAACTCCCATACCTTAACATAGACTTACGACAGTCGTAGCCTAGAGGTGATCATAACTCCCATACTTTAACATAGACTTACGACAGTCGTAGCGCTAAGGTGATCATAACTCCCATACTTTAACATAGACTTACGACAGTCGTAGCCCTAGAGGTGATCATAACTCCCATACTTTAACATAGACTTACGACAGTCGTAGCCCTAGAGGTGATCATAACTCCCATACTTTAACATAGACTTACGACAGTCGTAGCCCAGAGGTGATCATAACTCCCATACTTTAACATAGACTTACGACAGTCGTAGCCCAGAGGTGATCATAACTCCCATACACTTTAACATAGACTTACGACAGTCGTAGCCCAGAGGTGATCATAACTCCCATACTTTAACATAGACTTACGACAGTCGTAGCCCAGAGGTGATCATAACTCCCATACTTTAACATAGACTTACGACAGTCGTAGCCCAGAGGTGATCATAACTCCCATACTTTAACATAGACTTACGACAGTCGTAGCCCAGAGGTGATCATAACTCCCATACTTTAACATAGACTTACGACAGTCGTAGCCCAGAGGTGATCATAACTCCCATACTTTAACATAGACTTACGACAGTCACGTAGCCCAGAGGTGATCATAACTCCCATACTTTAACATAGACTTACGACAGTCGTAGCCCAGAGGTGATCATAACTCCCATACTTTAACATAGACTTACGACAGTCGTAGCCCAGAGGTGATCATAACTCCCATACTTTAACATAGACTTACGACAGTCGTAGCCCAGAGGTGATCATAACTCCCATACTTTAACATAGACTTACGACAGTCGTAGCCTTAGGTGATCATAACTCCCATACTTTAACATAGACTTACGACAGTCGTAGCCCAGAGGTGATCATAACTCCCATACTTTAACATAGACTTACGACAGTCGTAGCCCAGAGGTGATCATAACTCCCACACTTTAACATAGACTTACGACAGTCGTAGCCAGAGGTGATCATAACTCCCATACTTTAACATAGACTTACGACAGTCGTAGCCCAGAGGTGATCATAACTCCCATACCTTTAACATAGACTTACGACAGTCGTAGCCCAGAGGTGATCATAACTCCCATACCTTAACATAGACTTACGACAGTCGTAGCCCAGAGGTGATCATAACTCCCATACTTTAACATAGACTTACGACAGTCGTAGCACAGAGGTGATCATAACTCCCATACTTTAACATAGACTTACGACAGTCGTAGCCCAGAGGTGATCATAACTCCCATACTTTAACATAGACTTACGACAGTCGTAGCCCAGAGGTGATCATAACTCCCATACCTTAACATAGACTTACGACAGTCGTAGCCCAGAGGTGATCATAACTCCCATACCTTTAACATAGACTTACGACACAGTCGTAGCCTAGAGGTGATCATAACTCCCATACCTTAACATAGACTTACGACAGTCGTAGCCCAAGGGTGATCATAACTCCCATACCTTAACATAGACTTACGACAGTCGTAGCCCAGAAGGTGATCATAACTCCCATACCTTAACATAGACTTACGACAGTCGTAGCCCAAGGTGATCATAACTCCATACCTTAACATAGACTTACGACAGTCGTAGCCCAGGTTGATCATAACTCCCATACCTTAACATTGACTTACGACAGTCTTAGCACAGGTGTGATCATAACTCCCATACCTTAACATAGACTTACGACAATCGTAGCCCTAGAGGTGATCATAACTCCCATACCTTAACATAGACTTGACGACAATCTTAGCCCAAAGGTGGTCATAACTCCCATACCTTAACATAGACTTACGACAGTCGTAGCCCAGAGGTGATCATAACTCCAACACTTTAACATAGACTTACGACAGTCGTAGCTTCAGTGGATCATAACTCCCATACCTTAACATTGACTTACGACAGTCTTAGCGCAGAGGTGACTGTAACTCCCATACCTTAACATTGAATTACGGTAGTCTTAGCCAAAGGTGATCATAACTCCCATACCTTAACATAGACTTACGAGGTAGTCTTATCTCAAAGGTGACCATAACTCCCATACTTTAACATAGACTTGACGTAGTCTTGGCGCTAAGGTGATCTGTAACTCCCATACCTTAACATTGACTTACGATAGTCTTAGCACAAAGGTGACTGTGACTACCATACCTTAACACTGAATTACGGTAGTCTTAGCGCTAAGGTGATCATAACTCCCATACCCTAACATAAACTTGAGGTAGTCTTAGCGCAAAGGTCACCATAACTCCCATACCTTAACATAGACTTACGGTAGTCTTAGCACTAAGGTGATCATAACTCCAACACGTTAACATAGACTTACGGTAGTCTTAGCGCTAAGGTGATCATAACTCCCATACTTTAACATAGACTTACGGTAGTCTTAGTGCTAAGGTGACCGTAACTCCCATACCTTAACATAGACTTACGGTAGTCTTAGCACAAAGGTGACCGTAACTCCAATACCTTAACATTGACTTACTGTAGTCTTAGCGCTAAGTTGACCATAACTCCCATACCGTAACATTGACTTACGGTAGTCTTAGCGCTAAGGTGACCATAACTCCCATACCTTAACATTGACTCACGTAGTTTTACCGCGAAGATCATCATAACTCCCATACCTTAACATAGACTTACGGTAGTCTTAGCGCAAAGGTGATCATAACTCCCATACCTTAACATAGATATACGGTAGTCTTAGCGCTAAGGTGACCGTAACTCCCATACCTTAACATAGACTTACGGTAGTCTTAGCTCTAAGGTGACCGCAACTCCCATACCTTAACATTGACAAAAGTAGTCTTAGCGCAAAGGTGACCATAGCTCCCATACCTTAACATTGACTTACGGTAGTCTTAGCACTAAGGTGATCATAACTCCAACACGTTAACGTAGACTTACGGTAGTCTTAGCGCTAAGGTGATCATAACTCCAATACCTTAACATAGACATACGGTAGTCTTAGCGCAAAGGTTACTGTAACTCCCATACCTTAACATTGACTTACGGCAGTCTTAGCACTAAGGTGATCATAACTCCAACACGTTTACATAAACTTACGGTAGTCTTAGCGCTAAGTTGACCATAATTCCCATACCTTAACATTGACTTACGGAAGTCTTAGCGCTAAGGTGAAAATAACTCCCATACCTTAACATTGACTCACGTAGTTTTAGCGCTAAGATGACCATAACTCCCATACCTTAACATGGACTTACGGTAGTCTTAGCGCTAAGGTGATCATAACTCCCATACCTTAACATGAATATACGTTAGTCTTAGCTCTAAGGTGACCGTAACTCCCATACTTTAACATAGACTTACGGTAGTCTTAGCGCTACGGTGACCATAACTCCGATACCTTAACATTGACTAAGGTAGTCTTAGCGCAAAGGTGACCATAGC
This sequence comes from Haliotis rubra, assembly GCF_003918875.1. NCBI lineage: Eukaryota > Metazoa > Mollusca > Gastropoda > Lepetellida > Haliotidae > Haliotis > Haliotis rubra. The sequence goes on from NW_025767591.1 coordinate 216,144, forward strand.
TCCCATACCTTAACATTGACTTACGGTAGTCTTAGCACAACGGTGATCATAACTCTAACACGTTAACATAGACTTACGGTAGTCTTAGCGCAAAGGTGACCATAGCTCCCATACCTTAACATTGACCTACGGTAGTCTTAGCACTAAGGTGATCGTAACTCCAACACGTTAACATAGACTTACGGTAGTCTTAGCGCTAAGGTGATCATAACTCCCATACCTTAACATAGACATACGGTAGTCTTAGCGCTAAGGTGACCGTAACTCCCATACCTTAACATAGACTTACGGTAGTCTTAGCGCTAAGGTGACCGCAACTCCCATACCTTAACATTGACTAAGGTAGTCTTAGCGCAAAGGTGACCATAGCTCCCATACCTTAACATTGACTTACGGTAGTCTTAGCACTAAGGTGATCATAACTCCTACACGTTAACATAGACTTACGGTAGTCTTAGCGCTAAGGTGACCATAACTCCCATACCTTAACATAGACCTACGGTAGTCTTAGCGCTAAGGTGACCGTAACTCCCATACCTTAACATAGACTTACGGTAGTCTTAGCACTAAGGTGATCATAACTCCAACACGTTAACATAAACTAACGGTAGTCTTAGAGCTAAGTTGACCATAATTCCCATACCTTAACATTGACTTACGGTAGTCTTAGCGCTAAGGTGACCATAACTCCCATACCTTAACATTGACTCACGTAGTCTTAGCGCTAAGGTGATCATAACTCCCATACCTTAACATAGATATACGGTAGTCTTAGCGCTAAGGTGACTGTAACTCCCATACCTTAACATAGACTTACGGTAGTCTTAGCGCTAAGGTGATCATAACTCCCATACCCTAACATAAACTTGAGGTAGTCTTAGCGCAAAGGTCACCATAACTCCCATACCTTAACATAGACTTACGGTAGTCTTAACGCTAAGGTGACCATAACTCCCATACCTTAACATAGATATACGGTAGTCTTAACGCTAAGGTGACCGTAACTCCCATACCTTAACATTGACTACGGTAGTCTTAGCGCAAAGGTGACCGTAACTCCCATACCTTAACATAGACTGACTGTAGTCTTAGCGTAAAGGTGACCGTAACTCCCATACCTTAACATTGACTGACTGTAGTCTTAGCGCAAAGGTTACTGTAACTCCCATACCTTAACATTGACTGACTGTAGTCTTAGCGTAAAGGTGACCGTAACTCCCTTACCTTAACATTGACTGACTGTAGTCTTAGCGCAAAGGTGACTGTAACTCCCATACCTTAACATTGACTTACGGTATTCCTAGCGCAAAGGTGACTGTAACTCCCATACCTTAACATTGAATTACGGTAGTCTTGGCGCTAAGGTGATCATAACTCCCATACCTTAACATGAACTTGAGGTAGTCTTATCGCGAAGGTGACCATAACTCCCATACATTAACATAAACTTGAGGTAGTCTTGGCGCTAAGGTATCTGTAACTCCCATACCTTAACATTGACTAAGGTAGTCTTAGCGCAAAGGTGACTGTGACTCCCATACCTTAACGTTGAATAACGGTAGTCTTAGCGTGTAGGTGATCATAACTCCCATACCCTAACATAAACTTGAGGTAGTCTTAGCGCAAAGGTCACCATAACTCCCATACCTTTAAGATAGACTTACGGTAGTCTTAGCACTAAGGTGATCATAACTCCAACACGTTAACATAGACTTACGGTAGTCTTAGCGCTAAGGTGATCATAACTCCCATACCTTAACATAGACTTACGGTAGTCTTAGCACTAAGGTGATCATAACTCCAACACGTTAACATAGACTTACGGTAGTCTTAGCGCTAAGTTGACCATAATTCCCATACCTTAACATTGACTTACGGTAGTCTTAGCGCAAAGGTTAATGTAACTCCCATACCTTAACATTGACTTACGGCAGTCTTAGCACTAAGGTGATCATAACTCCAACACGTTAACATAAACTTACGGTAGTCTTAGCACTAAGTTGACCATAATTCCCATACCTTAACATTGACTTACGGAAGTCTTAGCGCTAAGGTGACCATAACTCCCATACCTTAACATTGACTCACGTAGTTTTAGCGCTAAGATGACCATAACTCCCATACCTTAACATAGACTTACGGTAGTCTTAGCGCTAAGGTGACCATAACTCCCATACCTTAACATAGATATACGGTAGTCTTAGCGCTAAGGTGACCATAACTCCCATACTTTAACATAGACTTACGGTAGTCTTAGCGCTAAGGTCACCATAACTCCAATACCTTAACATTGACTAAGGTAGTCTTAGCGCAAAGGTGACCCTAGCTCCCATACCTTAACATTGACTTACGGTAGTCTTAGCACAAAGGTGATCATAACTCCAACACGTTAACATAGACTTACGGTAGTCTTAGCGCAAAGGTGACCATAGCTCCCATACCTTAACATTGACCTACGGTAGTCTTAGCACTAAGGTGATCGTAACTCCAACACGTTAACATAGACTTACGGTAGTCTTAGCGCTAAGGTGATCATAACTCCCATACCTTAACATAGACATACGGTAGTCTTAGCGCTAAGGTGACCGTAACTCCCATACCTTAACATAGACTTACGGTAGTCTTAGCGCTAAGGTGATCATAACTCCCATACCTTGACATAAATATATGGTAGTCTTAGCGCAAAGGTGACCGTAACTCCCATACCTTAACATAGACTTACGGTAGTCTTTGCGCTAAGGTGACCGCAACTCCCATACCTGAACATTGACTAAGGTAGTCTTAGCGCAAAGGTGACCATAGCTCCCATACCTTAACATTGACTTACGGTAGTCTTAGCACTAAGGTGATCATAACTCCTACACGTTAACATAGACTTATGGTAGTCTTAGCGCTAAGGTGATCATAACTCCCATACCTTAACATAGACATTCGGTAGTCTTAGCGCTAAGGTGACCGTAACTCCCATACCTTAACATAGACTTACGGTAGTCTTAGCACTAAGGTGATCATAACTCCAACACGTTAACATAAACTTACGGGAGTCTTAGAGCTAAGTTGACCATAATTCCCATACCTTAACATTGACTTACGGTAGTCTTAGCGCTAAGGTGACCATAACTCCCATACCTTAACATTGACTCACGTAGTTTTAGCGCTAAGATGATCATAACTCCCATACCTTAACATAGACTTACGGTAGTCTTAGCGCTAAGGTGATCATAACTCCCATACCCTAGCATAAACTTGAGGTAGTCTTAGCGCAAAGGTCACCATAACTCCCATACCTTAACATTGACTCACGTAGTTTTAGCGCTAAGATGATCATAACTCCCATACCTTAACATAGACTTACGGTAGTCTTAGCGCTAAGGTGATCATAACTCCCATACCCTAGCATAAACTTGAGGTAGTCTTAGCGCAAAGGTCACCATAACTCCCATACCTTAACATAGACGTACGGTAGTCTTAGCGCTAAGGTGATCATAACTCCCATACCTTGACATAAATATATGGTAGTCTTAGCGCAAAGGTGACCGTAACTCCCATACCTTAACATAGACTTACGGTAGTCTTAGCGCTAAGGTGACCGCAACTCCCATACCTGAACATTGACTAAGGTAGTCTTAGCGCAAAGGTGACCATAGCTCCCATACCTTAACATTGACTTACGGTAGTCTTAGCACTAAGGTGATCATAACTCCTACACGTTAACATAGACTTATGGTAGTCTTAGCGCTAAGGTGATCATAACTCCCATACCTTAACATAGACATTCGGTAGTCTTAGCGCTAAGGTGACCGTAACTTCCATACCTTAACATAGACTTACGGTAGTCTTAGCACTAAGGTGATCATAACTCCAACACGTTAACATAAACTTACGGTAGTCTTAGAGCTAAGTTGACCATAATTCCCATACCTTAACATTGACTTACGGTAGTCTTAGCGCTAAGGTGACCATAACTCCCATACCTTAACATTGACTCACGTAGTTTTAGCGCTAAGATGATCATAACTCCCATACCTTAACATAGACTTACGGTAGTCTTAGCGCTAAGGTGATCATAACTCCCATACCCTAGCATAAACTTGAGGTAGTCTTAGCGCAAAGGTCACCATAACTCCCATACCTTAACATAGACGTACGGTAGTCTTAGCGCTAAGGTGATCATAACTCCCATACCTTAACATAGATATACGGTAGTCTTAGCGCTAAGGTGACCGTAACTCCCATACCTTAACATAGACTTACGGTAGTCTTAGCGCTAAGGTGACCGCAACTCCAATACCTTAACATTGACTACGGTAGTCTTAGCGCAAAGGTGACCATAGCTCCCATACCTTAACATTGACTTACGGTAGTCTTAGCACTAAGGTGATCATAACTCCAACACGTTAACATAGACTTACGGTAGTCTTAGCGCTAAGGTGATCATAACTCCCATACCTTAACATAGACATACGGTAGTCTTAGCGCTAAGGTGACCGTAACTCCCATACCTTAACATAGACTTACGGTAGTCTTAGCACTAAGGTGATCATAACTCCAACACGTTAACATAAACTTACGGTAGTCTTAGCGCTAAGGTGATCATAACTCCCATACCTTAACATAGACTTACGGTAGTCTTAGCACTAAGGTGATCATAACTCCAACACGTTAACATAGACTTACGGTAGTCTTAGCGCTAAGGTGACCATAACTCCCATACCTTAACATTGACTTACGGTAGTCTTAGCGCAAAGGTTACTGTAACTCCCATACCTTAACATTGACTTACGGTAGTCTTAGCGCTAAGGTGACCATAACTCCCATACCTGAACATTGACTCACGTAGTTTTAGCGCTAAGATGATCATAACTCCCAAACCTTAACATAGACTTACGGTAGTCTTCGCGCTAAGGTGATCATAACTCCCATACCTTAACATAGATATACGGTAGTCTTAGCGCTAAGGTGACCGTAACTCCCATACCTTAAGCTACAACAACGGTAGTCTTAGCGCTAAGGTGATCATAACTCCCATACCTTAACATGAACTTGAGGTAGTCTTATCGCAAAGGTGACCATAACTCCCATACATTAACATAAACTTGAGGTAGTCTTGGCGCTAAGGTGTCTGTAACTCCCATACCTTAACATTGACTAAGGTAGTCTTAGCGCAAAGGTGACTGTGACTCCCATACCTTAACATTGAATTACGGTAGTCTTAGCGCTAAGGTGATCATAACTCCCATACCCTAACATAAACTTGAGGTAGTCTTAGCGCAAAGGTCACCATAACTCCCATACCTTAACATAGACTTACGGTAGTCTTAGCACTAAGGTGATCATAACTCTAACACGTTAACATAGACTTACGGTAGTCTTAGCGCTAAGGTGATCATAACTCCCATACCTTAACATAGACTTACGGTAGTCTTAGCACTAAGGTGATCATAACTCCAACACGTTAACATAGACTTACGGTAGTCTTAGCGCTAAGTTGACCATAATTCCCATACCTTAACATTGACTTACGGTAGTCTTAGCGCTATGTTGACCATAACTCCCATACCTTAACATTGACTTACGGTAGTCTTAACGCTAAGGTGATCATAACTCCCATACCTTAACATAGATATACGGTAGTCTTAGCGCTAAGGTGACCGTAACTCCCATACCTTAACATAGACTTACGGTAGTCTTAGCGCTAAGGTGACCATAACTCCCATACCTTAACATTGAATTACGGTAGTCGTAGCGCTAAGGTGACCATAACTCCCATACCTTAACATTGACTAAGGTAGTCTTAGCGCAAAGGTGACCATAGCTCCCATACCTTAACATTGACTAAGGTAGTCTTAGCGCAAAGGTGATCGTAACTCCCATACCTTAACATTGAATTACGGTAGTTTTAGCGCTAAGGTGATCATAACTCCCATACCTTAACATAGACTTACGGTAGTCTTAGCGTATAGGTGACCATAACTCCCATACCTTAACATTGACTAAGGTAGTCTTAGCGCTAAGGTGGCCTTAACTCCCATACTTTAACATAGACTTACGGTAGTCTTAGCGCTAAGGTGACCGCAACTCCCATACTTTAACATAGACTTACGGTAGTCTTAGCGCTAAGGTGACCGCAACTCCCATACCTTAACATTGACTAAGGTAGTCTTAGCGCTTAGGTTGTTTTGCAGAACAGAACCCAGGTGATGGCGAAAAGATGGACGCATCGTGCCGTACTGGTTTCCCTTGTCACAAACACACGCAAAAGCAAGTCAAGTGTTCACCTGAGCAACTTCAACTTATTGTAGGGAATTCATTTGACGTCACTTTGGTCACCAAACCGGACACAAAGGACAGATCTTGGAGCTAAACCCAACCAGGGCCCACTTGCACCGTGTGATCCCAGCGCTAAAACTACTGTTAGCCTGTGACATTAAAGTATTATAGTTACTTTCATCCTTGTCCCGTGGAGATCCGGGTTAGAATCGGATGGTCAGACTCGCAGACATGGTGTCATGACACATGTCATCGTATCCCAATTTCGTAGAACGATGCTCATGCTTTTGTTCTTTCTCACTGGATTGTCTGGTCCAGACTCAATTACAGACCGCCGCCATATAGCTTGAATATTGCAGAGTGCAGCGTTAAGCAGCAAACCAAACTAAACAACCTTTCATCCTAACGCTAAGATCGGTTTGTACAAGCGGCTCCAGTCCGGTATGGAGACCGCATCATACTAACTTGTCGCAGTGCTCCTGATGAAATCGTGTTCCTCTTTAGTTGTAATCTTGGCAAGGTCTCCTCCCAACTGTTTGCACTTGGACTGAAAGGAATTGATCATATTGTTTCATGGTGATTTCATAACACAGTTTAGAAAAACAACAACAGTTTGAAAGTGTGGCTTCAGATGGATGCTACACACATATCTGCCAGTAGACAATTTGTTGAACTTTTAATAGCTACAGCTCGTTACGCAGAGATCCGATGATCCATGCAAGAACCAGACATGTTTATCCAATTCCAACAGAGAATGGGGATGCTGGGGTAGCCAACTGGTTAAAGTGTTCACTAAAGTCTCGCTTAAGACCCGGGATCGATTCCCTATGTGGTTACAATGTGTGAAGCCTATTTCAATAATTACTGCGACCTTGTGAAAGCAGCGTGGAACTATATTGTTCATTCTGTCAATCTGTTGCGCCAGTTGCGGGCATAGTTTACAGCTTTAGTGTTGTTTCAGTTTTACTACATGTGACGTCGTCAGCGTTCACTAACTCATCGAACAATTACTGAATCCGAAATGTGAAACTTACTCGGGCAGAGTCGTATGTTCCGGTGGTTGTTGAGAACCAGTAACAGGAAGGGCCATGTCTCACAAAGCTCGGGGGGACATTTCAGGCCTGTGGAAGCAAACAACGGGTGATATAGAAGCATATACGCGGTTCCCTCTCCAGTCTGTATACTGTGAAGCTGCAACCTCCGGAGACGTCGTATACACCTGTCTTGAGACACTCAATGTTATCATGCATGTAACCTCAATTACGATGTACAATATATACTTCAGCCGAATAATTGTCTCTTCTTTGTTTCATTCAGAGCCACCGTGACACCTGGCTCACAGGCAAATTGTAGCGCAAATAGGGTTGCGCAACAAAGAGAAAATTACCACTTTCAATATGCGCGCGAAGCGAGCAAAGGTTGGCAACGTGCTTCCCTCCGTTGAACCGGAAGCTGGCAGGGGTAATGGAGGCGAAGAACGATTTGACATGCCACAATTTGCGCTTAAAATGTTGAATTAAATATTTTATACGTGAGTAATTATTAGATATGAGTTTGAAAATCTGAGAGCACAACCCTCTGAGGAAATGGGTGCCTACGTTTGATGATAGCGATATTTTATTTTGATATTAAAATATTTTTCGAACAGAAGCGAAGGAAGCACGTTGCCACCCTTTGCTCGCTTCGCGCGCATATGTGAAGACTTGTCATTTTCTCTTTGTTGCGCAACCCTATTTGCGCTACAATTTGCCTGTGCCTGGATAGATACTGCTTTTGCCCGGACGCCGGGTTAAAACCGGTCTTCGGTAACCCATGCTGCAAGAGGCGACTAACGGGATCGTATCCCACAATTGCGTAAATCGATGCTCCTGTTGTTGATCACTGGATCGTTTGATCAGGACACAATTATTTATAGTGGCGGTGGGGTAGCCTAGAGGTTAAAACGACGACCCGGGTTCGATTCACCACATGGGTACAATACCCATTTCTGGTGTCCCCCGCCGTGATATTGCTGGAATATTGCCAAAAGCTGCGTTAAACCATATTCACTCACTCACTCGCTTATTTACAGATTGCTGGAATATTGATGAGAGTGGCAAAGGCCGCTTCTTGCCTTGACACGATACTTAGACAAGATAAGCACTTGAATACACTATGCTATTGAATACACAATGGTATTGAATATACAATGGTATTGAATACACAATGCTATTGAATACAGAATGCTATTGAATACACAGTGCTATTGAATACACTATGCTATTGAATACACAGTGCCATTGAATACACTATGCTATTGAATACACAATGCAATTAATTACACAATGGTATTGAACACACAATGCCATTGAATAAACAATGTTATTGAATACACAATGCCATTGAATACAAAATGTCATTGAATACACAATGCTATTGAATACACAATTCCATTGAATATACAATGCAATTGATTACAAAATACTATTGAATACACAATGCCATTGAAAACACAGTCATTGAATACACAATGCTATTGAATACACAACACCATTGAATACACAATGCTACTTAATACACAACGCCATTGAATACACAATGCTATTGAATACACAACACCATTGAATACACAATGCTATTGAATACACAACGCCATCGAATACATAATGCTATTGAATACACAATGCCATTGAATACACACTGCTATTGAATACACAATGCTATTGAATACACAGTGCCATTGAATACACAATGCTATTGAATACACAACGCCATCGAATACATAATGCTATTGAATACACAATGCCATTGAATACACACTGTCATTGAATACACAATGCTATTGAATACACAGTGCTATTGAATACACTATGCTATTGAATACACAGTGCCATTGAATACACTATGCTATTGAATACACAATGCAATTAATTACACAATGGTATTGAACACACAATGCCATTGAATAAACAATGTTATTGAATACACAATGCCATTGAATACAAAATGTCATTGAATACACAATGCTATTGAATACACAATTCCATTGAATATACAATGCAATTGATTACAAAATACTATTGAATACACAATGCCATTGAAAACACAGTCATTGAATACACAATGCTATTGAATACACAACGCCATCGAATACATAATGCTATTGAATACACAATGCCATTGAATACACACTGTCATTGAATACACAATGGTATTGAATACACAGTGCCATTGAATACACAATGCTATTGAATACACAACGCCATCGAATACATAATGCTATTGAATACACAATGCCATTGAATACACACTGCTATTGAATACACAATGCCATTGAATACACAGCGCCATTGAATACACAATGCTATTGAATACACAACGCCATCGAATACATAATGCTATTGAATACACACTGCTATTGAATACACACTGCTATTGAATACGTAACGCCATTGAAAACTCAATGCCTTTCAGAAAGTTGTCACATGCAACATCTGCTATATTTGAGATTACACTCAGTTGAGTACAGGTTCTGGTACTTACTGGGTTAAGTCCCGTTCAGGATTCGAACCCACACTCAACCAGTCCGGCACCTATTCGCGATGTCATGAAATCAGCGACCTAACCCACTGTCAATCTGACAACAGGTAGGCTAGATCACAACTTTGGTGTACCTCTCTGATAAGTAGAAATTGGCACAGCTCGCTTGGCCGAAGCAATAAATACACAATGCATTTTAGAAAACGGTCAAAATTTAGAAACATATGGTATATATGGGATTACACTTAATCACTCTCAGAGCGTGGGTTCGAATCTCAGATGAAACCCAACCCAAAGTTTCGGGAATCTGTGCTTGACTGACAAAGTGTAATACCCAATATATCATGTGTTGTAGATCAGTACAATACAAGTACAATACCTTGTACTGGCAAGCATGTACAGAACGCCATAGCAGTCAGCAGGAACACTCCGAGTCTGGCCATGGTGAAGCTGTCCGTTGGGTGATACTGCTCCCCCCGTTGTATATATCCATGTCAGGTGTGATTGCATCAGGTGATGTTGCTCCACCCGTTGTTTATATCCATGTCAGGTGTGGTTGCACCAGGTGTTGCTGTGACAGCAGAGTGCAGGTGTAAATCAATGCATGAGGTAGATGGTGTTAAACACATATTAACAAGGTTAAAACGGACAAATTATGTTCACCGCCATCTTCGTATAGAATCACGACTGTGGTGAGATAAAACTGAAGCTATATTTGAGTTTTGATTTGATTGCTGTTTCTTTTTAAAACAAAACAAAATAAATACATTTACATTTTCTATTTGGAGTAATCATTCATCAACCACCTTACTTTCCTATCCGTGAAGATCCGGGTTATAATTGGTCTTCAGCAGCCTGTTTGTCATAAGAGGCAGCAAAACAGATCGGGTGGTCATGCTCGCTGACTTGGTTGACACATGTCACCTTATCCCTGTTGTGTAGATCAAGGCTCATCCTGTTGATCATTGGATTGTCTAGTCCAGGCTCGAATATTTACAGACCGCCGCCATATAGCTGGAATATTGCTGAGTGCGGCGTAAAACAACAAACTAACAAACTAACATCAAGTTCCGGCTCTGTATGACACGCACCAAGCCAGACATTAGAACTGCCTATCTCTGAAGAAGGGACATCTGACAAGGACGACAGTCTACCTCCTCCTGGAGGTACTGGTGAAGTCGTCGATTGCTGGAGAGGTTTTTGGTCATGCATGGGTCATGGGACTGCGTCTTACCAGACGCATTAGAACTCGGTCATCACAGTCATTGTTCCTCCTCGGTCTTCCACATTTTGGACGATTCTTTACTTGGCCACATGCTTCCTCCCCAGTCGACTAATAACTGTGTGGTTAATGTCCAAGTTACAGTCACGTTGCGCCAGGACACCCTGTGTCTGTGTCATCCTGGAACGTTTGTTTTTAGCTATGTCGAGTTTTTTTTTTAATCAGTTAAACAGAAAACTGTACTCACAGACTACATACAAATGTGAAATTTATATCCCAATGTGATTGGTGCATTGGCGGCACGTGAACATGGCGCATATAGCTTTGGAGATATTGTGTGAAGCACGTGCGTTACACGTGCATACCAATTTGTCTAGGGTATGGCCGTCTGTCTGGACCATTTTTTTTTAAATTGCCCGTGCAGTTTGGTTGTGCTTGGTTGCCCTGTGTATATATTAGTACATGACTTCATGGAAGTCGCGCTGGCTGAGCGTGTTTGGCGGCTGACTTTGTGTGCTGGCGATTAGGTGCCTGACTCTGAGAGTGTGGGTTCGAATCCCGGATCGGACTGAACCCAACAAGAGTACCATAATCTGTACTTTGCAAAGAAAGCGTAATCCCAAATATTACATATGTTACATTTGCCCACTTTCTAAATGGCATTGTGTAATCAATCGCACACGACTCCAGATTAGCTCAAGATAGCTGAGGGATATATCAGTTGTACCTTGAAGACACAGGTGTGACACCATGTGACACCAGGTGCCATGATAAGATTAGTTCAGCTGTATGTCATGTACATGTGTTCAAATGTACTATTAAAAAACTGGGGATATTTGTGAAAAAAATGGTGTCATAACTATTGGTATTTCAGATCAAGTAACGTATCAGAGGATTCCATGTTAAACAAGTTGTAGTATATTGAACTATACCTATACAATTCCACTGTGGATCACCAGCAACGAAACTCAACTTTTCAACGAATTCAGCATGCTCCTACTAAATTATGAAACCATTATGTATATTATCCATCCATTTGAAGATGTAGAAATCACATGCAGTCATCATTAAATTGCAGTACAAATATTGGGTTATACATTATATTTGTCAGACTGTGTACCTAGGGCTCCCTGTGGAGGGTAGAGCTGTGGCAGATGGGCCTCGCACCTGTATTACTTATCTGCAAGCTGCCCATAGCGTGAACATATCTTATCTGTTCCTGACCAGTTTATGGTTTATTTTGACAGGTTTTATGGTGATGAAACGTTATGTTTACTGACGACACTGGCCGTCAACAGCGAAAGCGGATCTCATCACCACGCACAATGCTTGGGGCTATCGCGTAAAACACAGCTGGTGTGAGGTGAGGTGAAATTGGGTTTAACGTCGTGCTTGAGAATATTTCGCTCATATGACGACGTGCATGCGTGTGTATGTGTATGTGCGGCTGCTTGTACTAGCCAAGACTTAAGCTGGTTTTATAGTGCTAGCCCACTGAGATACCATGCCGCTGTGAAGCATGAATATCCCGCTCAGACACATTATACAGACCCCGAGCCGACCAGTCCTTGTTGTACCCATTAATGCCGAGCGCCAGGCAGGGACCAACAAGTACCATATTTTAACGTCTTTTGGTATGACGCGGCCGGGAATCGAACCCGCGACCTTCCGCTCTCCGGGCGGACGCTCTAACCACTACACCACGGAGGCGGTCACACAGCTGGTATGAGTGAGTGAGTGAGTGAGTGAGTGAGCGTGTTTGTAAGTGAGTGGGTATGCGTGGACAGAGATACCCATCTCTCTGACACATGACTCGGAATTTGTTTGGCCGATACCTTCTTTTCATTCATTTGTAGATTGTTTAACTCTCCATTCACCTGTATAAATTATATACATTATGTCTGTATGTTGTGGAGGTGGGCCACACAACTCAGTCTTATTCACTTGTAGATTGTTTAACTCTGCTTTCAGATGACATATGTCTGGATATAGTCAATATGAGCCACACCAGCCTGTATGGGCTTCACACATTGTACCCATGTGGGGATTCAAACCCGGGTCTTCGGTGTGAAGTAGGGAAGATGAATCGGCCCAGGATATGTGTTCGGAAGGTTTAGTCTCGACTATTTAGTCCTTAGTAAATAATGTGTGTACATAAATTTGATAACAATCATGACGACATGCTTTATGTATGGGCATAACATACACTTATTTGGTGAGAAAATTCATTTCTTCCTCTTGAGAACATGCAGTTACTCGTTGCGAGAACATACAGTTCCTAGTTGCCAGAACATACAGTTACTCGTTGCGAAAACATACAGTTACTAGTTGCAAGAACATACAGTTACTAGTTGCGAGAACATACAATTACTAGTTGCGAGAACATACTATTACTAGTTGTGAGAACATACAATTACTCGTTGCGAGAACATACAGTTACTAGTTGCGAGAACATACAGTTACTAGTTGCGAGAACATACAATTACTAGTTGCAAGAACATAAAGTTACTAATTGCGAGAACATACAGTTACTAGTTGCGAGAACATACAGTTACTAGTTGCAAGAACATACAGTTACTAGTTGCAAGAACATACAGTTACTAGTTGCGTGAACATACAGTTACTAGTTGCCAGAACATACAGTTACTAGTTGCAAGAACATACAGTTACTAGTTGCGAGAACCTACAGTTACTGGTTGCGAGAACATACAGTTACAAGTTGCTAGAACATACAGTTACTAGCTGCGAGAACATACAGTTCCTAGCTGCAAGAACATACAGTCACTAGTTGCGTGAACATACAGTTACTAGTTGCAAGAACATACAGTTACTAGTTGCGAGAACATACAGTTACTAGTTGCGCGAACATACAGTTACTAGTTGCGAGAACGTACAGTTCCTAGTTGCGAGAACATACAGTTACTAGTTGCTAGAACATACAGTTCCTAGCTGCAAGAACATACAGTTACTAGCTGCGAGAACATACAGTTACTAGTTGCAAGAACATACAGTTACTAGTTGCGAGAACATACAGTTACTAGTTGCGAGAACATACAGTTACTAGTTGCAAGAACATACAGTTACTAGTTGCGAGAACGTACAGTTACTAGTTGCGAGAACATACAGTTACTAGATGCGGGAACATACAGTTACTAGCTGCGAGAACATACAGTTCCTAGCTGCAAGAACATACAGTTACTAGTTGCGTGAACATACAGTTACTAGTTGCGTGAACATACAGTTACTAGTTGCGAGAACGTAAAGTTCCTAGTTGCGAGAACATACAGTTACTAGTTGCGAGAACATACAGTTACTAGTTGCAAGAACATACAGTTACTAGTTGCGAGAACGTACAGTTACTAGTTGCGAGAACATACAGTTACTAGATGCGGGAACATACAGTTACTAGTTGCGAGAACATACAGTTCCTAGCTGCAAGAACATACAGTTACTAGTTGCGTGAACATACAGTTACTAGTTGCGTGAACATACAGTTACTAGTTGCGAGAACGTACAGTTCCTAGTTGCGAGAACATACAGTTACTAGTTGCAAGAACATACAGTTACTAGTTGCAAGAACATAAAGTTACTAGTTGCAAGAACGTACAGTTCCTAGTTGCGAGAACATACAGTTACTAGTTGCTAGAACATACAGTTCCTAGCTGCAAGAACATACAGTTACTAGTTGCGAGAACATACAGTTACTAGTTGCGAGAACATACAGTTCCTAGCTGCAAGAACATACAGTTACTAGTTGCGTGAACATACAGTTACTAGTTGCGCGAACATACAGTTACTAGTTGCGAGAACGTACAGTTCCTAGTTGCGAGAACATACAGTTACTAGTTGCTAGAACATACAGTTCCTAGCTGCAAGAACATACAGTTACTAGCTGCAAGAACATACAGTTACTAGTTGCGTGAACATACAGTTACTAGTTGCGTGAACATACAGTTACTAGTTGCGAGAACATACAGTTACTAGTTGCGTGAACATACAGTTACTAGTTGCTAGAACATACAGTTCCTAGCTGCAAGAACATACAGTTACTAGTTGCGAGAACGTATAGTTACTAGTTGCGAGAACATACAGTTACTAGTTGCGAGAACATACAGTTACTAGTTGCAAGAACATACAGTTACTAGTTGCGAGAACATACAGTTACTAGTTGCAAGAACATACAGTTACTAGTTGCGAGAACGTACAGTTACTAGTTGCGAGAACATTACTAGTTGCGAGACAGTTACTAGATGCGGGAACATACAGTTACTAGTTGCGAGAACATACAGTTCCTAGCTGCAAGAACATACAGTTACTAGTTGCGTGAACATACAGTTACTAGTTGCGTGAACATACAGTTACTAGTTGCGAGAACGTACAGTTCCTAGTTGCGAGAACATACAGTTACTAGTTGCGAGAACATACAGTTCCTAGCTGCAAGAACATACAGTTACTAGTTGCGTGAACATACAGTTACTAGTTGCGTGAACATAAAGTTACTAGTTGCAAGAACGTACAGTTCCTAGTTGCGAGAACATACAGTTACTAGTTGCTAGAACATACAGTTCCTAGCTGCAAGAACATACAGTTACTAGTTGCGAGAACATACAGTCACTAGTTGCAAGAACATACAGTTCCTAGCTGCAAGAACATACAGTTACTAGTTGCGTGAACATACAGTTACTAGTTGCGTGAACGTACAGTTACTAGTTGCGAGAACGTACAGTTCCTAGTTGCGAGAACATACAGTTACTAGTTGCTAGAACATACAGTTCCTAGCTGCAAGAACATACAGTTACTAGTTGCGTGAACATACAGTTACTAGTTGCAAGAACATACAGTTACTAGTTGCGAGAACGTACAGTTCCTAGTTGCGAGAACATACAGTTACTAGTTGCGTGAACATACAGTTACTAAAGTACTGTCGGAAATAGAAAAAGTCTGTTTTTAGGCTGTTACTCTGTATCCCTAACATTTACACAACTGCAAATAGCATATGTCGAAATAACTAACTTCGTCCTAACAGGGCATTCAGTGGAGTGCGTTATAGGATATCCAGAACAGCTTGTTTACTGGTAAAATCGGGCAAAACTTAGAAAAAACACGAACAGATGCTGAAAACAATAGATTAGACTATAGATGGCAATTAGGTCGCTCAGCCAGGTATGACGACGGACCGTCGACTCACCTGTCATGAAATGCACGTGCTGCGTACAGGCACAAGGGGTCATCTCAAAGATATTTTGTGCTTTTTCATTTGTGTTGACTATGTCTCATCTATTGATTAACATATTACGTGTCTTTCTTTCATAAAGTTTATGATGAGATATGTAAAAGAGTATGATACCCGAAAACCATAGAAACGCATCGTAGTATATAGGTGGCATGACCACCCGAAGATCGACAGGACTGGATATTATTTGTAAATTGTTATGACGTACGGTGTACCTCCCCAGTATAATTGCTCTAAAGGCTTATCTTATCTTAGCTGATATCTCTATCCCCAAGCCCGACCCCAGGTTTTGCTTTTGAGGTGACCCCTCCTATCTGGTTCTTTTTATAGTGACAGTGAGACTGCATGGTAGCTACATCCTTAATAGTTACGGCATAAAAGTTATTGATTTTTACGTCAGCTATCGTTTATAATGAATCTACGTCTAATTTCAAATTGGGCAAAAGTGACCTTTGTAATACAATATCGTCGCACAGTAATTTGCATAAAGCCATGGTTTGTTCCAAATAAGTCTTTTTGGAGTTAGAAAAAACCCGCACTGCTCATTTCTGCACTAATTTCCATTCAGTAAAGTCCTTTTTCGCCTCTTCCTATCTCTCTACCACTGAGACTATAGTTAGGCCGAACTTAATTTAACAGATATTTCACACTTTCACATATCAACTACATAAATTGTAGAGATAAATGACAAAATACAGTTTGTTTTTATTTCCGACAGTACTTCAGTTACGAGAACGTGCAGTTATAACCTGCGAGAACATACAGTTACTAGTTACGAGAACGTACAGTTACTAGTTACCAGAACGTACAGTTACTAGTTGCAAGAACATACAGTTAATAGTTTGGAAAAATGCAGTTATAATCTGCGAGAACAAACAGTTATTACATGTCAAAACCAACTCTTATAGGCTGTGGTACACAGCTTATTATTTGTGATTAAAATTATTCATTAGTCGTTATTAAAAGATACACGAAATTGTAAACCAACAACACTCAAGCGTAAATCTACAACACGCAATTGTAAATATACTTCACTCACGTGTAAACCCACTACACACACGTGTAAACCCACTACACACACGTGTGAAACTACTACATACACGTGTAAACCCACTACATACTCGTGTAAACCAACTACACACAGGTGTGAAACTACTACACACACGTGTGAAACTACTACATACACGTGTAAACCCACTACATACTCGTGTAAACCCACTACACACAGGTGTGTAACTTCTACACACGTGTAAACCCACTGCACACAGGTGTGAAACTACTACACACTCGTGTAAACCCACTACACACACGTGTAAACAGACTACATACACGTGTAAACCCACTACACACACGTGTAAACAAATTACATACACGTGTAAACCCACTACACACACGTGTAAACAAATTACATACACGTGTAAACCCACTACACACACGTGTAAACCCACTACATACTCGTGTCCTTTGGCTTGTTTGCCAATCTAATTCTTTATCTATATGAATAGAATTTGTTTAAACTAATTTTACAGGGACTGGGGGAATGTTTGGTGTTTTTGTTTGTTTGTTGTTTAACGCAGCACACATCAGCATTCCAGCTATATGGCGGCGGTCTTTAAATACTCCAGTCTGCTCTCAACCTGCCAGCCTGACCACCCGATACCAGCCGATTCCGTTAGTCGGCATTGTGTTATGACACTGAAGACCGATTCTGACCATCTTCACGGGTCAACAAACGAATGCTTAAAGGGATTAATCTCTTTGGTCATGTGCACAAGCCGCCCACCCTCGGACTCGGAATTGTGTTATGTAATTGTGTCGGAGAAAACAGTCCACTGAAAACAGTCTGTTGTTTTGGGGCTGTTTTTGTTGTTGTTGCTGTTATTCCTTTGTCAGTATGGTTGTTTTAGTCTGTTAAGTTGGGGTTTCTTTGCATTGTTTATATTGTCTATGTTTCTTTTGTCGTTCATTGTCTTTTTCGTTTTTGGATGGGGGGGCGTCGGTTTAGTTTTTTGTTTTGTTTGTTGTTTTGGTTTTTTGTTTGGGGGGAGGGAGGATGACACGTCATACATACTGTTCTGAGCGGCGTTAAACCAAACTCACTCACTCACTCACTCACTCACTCACTCACTCACTCACTCACTCACTCACTCACTCACTCACTCAATGTCAGAAAGTGGTGAATTATGTGACATGCACTGTGTCCTGTTTTTAATTTTAATTTGGTCACATCACTGTGAGCTTTCCAGTTGGTGAGTGGAACTGTATAAAACAGACGTTGTTTATAAACATACTGCTTGGCTTGCTCCGTCCAGGTACAGGTCACTAGACAGATCTTGTGAGCACAGTGGATTTTGCACCTGAAATTGCTGACAGAAACCGAAGTAAAAATAAGACGTCAGCGGCAGGGAGTACAAGTCAGTTAGTCTCCATAGGCTGTCAAATGTATTGGGCGCAAAAGTGAAGTGCTATGATATTCAGACATTCTGTTAGAAGTCCGGTTGCGCTCAACACCATTGTTAATCAGCGAACTGGATCATGTAGTTCGCTTATCAGACATCGCCTTTTGTGGGAATGTAGCACGCCAAGCAGTGAAAATACGCATGGAGTATACACGATTTGTGGATCAGGTCCCACTTGCACGAAGCGATCTTAGCGCTACGATGATCGTAACTCCCATTCGCTAACACAGCCTTAAGATGGCCGTAGACCTAAGATCGCTTTGTGAACCTGCCTCATCTTGACTCCAACCTGGGCTAGGTCAAACCAAGCAGGAGAGACGCTGACATAAGCTGAATCTTACCTATCCTTCAGTTTGTTTGACATCCTGTGGGTTCGATTTACGGTTCGATTCCCCACATGGGTACAATGTGTGACGCCATTCCTAGTGTCCCTCGCCGTGATATTGCTGGAATATTCTTCAAAGCGGCGTAAAACCATACTCACTTGCTTACTTACGTTTGATCATATAAGCACATACACACATGGAGGCTGTTATACTCCAGCTAAACGTTTGTTCATATAAGCACACACACATATTGAGGTTGTTTTACTCCAGCTAAACGCTTGATCTTATAAGTACACACACATATGGAGGCTGTTATACTCCAGCTAAACGTTTGTTCATATAAGCACACACACATATTTAGGCTGTTATACTCCAGCTAAACGTTTGTTCATATAAGCACACACACATATGGAGGTTGTTTTACTCCAGCTAAACGCTTGATCTGATAAGCACACACACATATGGAGGCTGTTATACTCCAGCTAAACGCTTGATCTGATAAGCACACACACATATGGAGGCTGTTATACTCCAGCTAAACGCTTGTTCATATAAGCACACACACATATGGAGGCTGTTATACTCCAGCTAAACGCTTGATCTTATAAGCACACACACACATATAGAGGCTGTTATACTCCAGCTAAACGCTTGATCTTATAAGCACACACATATGGAGGCTGTTATACTCCAACTAAACGCTTGATCTTATAAGCACACACACACATATGGAGGCTGTTATACTCCAGCTAAACGCTTGATCTTATAAGCACACACACATATGGAGGCTGTTATACTCCAACTAAACGCTTGATCTTATAAGCACACACACATATGGAGGCTGTTATACTCCAGCTAAACGTTTGTTCATATAAGCACACACATATATGGAGGCTGTTATACTCCAGCTAAACGTTTGTTCATATAAGCACAGATACATATGGATGCTGAAATATACTCTAGCTAAACGTTTGTTCATAAAAGTAGGTTGTCATCGCAAGGAAGCATTGTGTTGATTAAAAGTAGCTCCTTTACTCATTAGCATATTATAGGATCATAACACATTGCTTATTGGACATGAATGAACTGAAAATGCTTCCATTTTATTAAAGAATGTAACACCCGATACACTGATATGGTGTCAAAAGCCTTGTGATACGTGATATAAAATGATGTTCTCAAACACCTTGAGATACCTGGTGTAGATCTTTGTTCTCAAACATCTTCTCAACAAGCGAACAACACATTTGACTTGCCTGTTGATCAATCGCCATTCCAGTTCCTGTCGTGTCGATGCGGAAAGTACGCTTGGCATGGCAACCCCCTCCCGCATTGGCTGCAGCGTAGCAGTCAAGAGCGTGTCCGTACGGTATCCTACCTCCGGTGCTAGACGTGAACGTGTAGTCTTCTTTATCAACAACTGAAACAGCACATCCAAAACATTGTAAGGCTTTAGAAACATCCACATCTACTTTTAGAACCGCCACAAGCAGATCTGGGCCGTTTTAGAACCATCTCAGCCAGATCTAGGCCGGTATTAGAACCATCTCAGCCAGATCTAGGCCGGCATAAGAACCATCTCAGCCAGATCTAGGCCGGTTTTAGAACCATCACAGCCAGATCTGGGCCGGTTTTAGAACCATCTCAGCCAGATCTCGGCCGGTATTAGAACCATCTCAGCCAGATCTCGGCCGGCTTTCAACCAGATCTCGGCCGGTTTTAGAAACATCACAGCCAGATCTGGGCCGGCTTTAGAACCGTCACAACCAGATCTGCGCCTGTTTTAGAACCGCCACAACCAGATCTGGGCCGGTTTTAGAACCATCACAACCAGATCTGCGCCGGTTTTAGAACCATCACAGCCAGATCTGGGCCGGCTCTAGAACCGTCACAACCAGATCTGCGCCGGTTTTAGAACCATCACAACCAGATCTGGGCCGGTTTTAGAACCGTCACAACCAGATCTGGGTCGGCTTTAGAACCGTCACAACCAGATCTGGGCCGGTTTTAGAACCGTCACAACCAGATCTGGGCCGGTTTTAGAACGCTTTCGTCATTCCCAGAACCATCACAACCAGATCTGGGCCGGCATTATTGAAAGTATTAATCTTTTCATTGTTTCCACCAATACAGCTGGAAATAGGTAACAAGGCGTTGAACAAGCAAACAAACAAAAAACATTATCTCAGGGTAATCAAAAATTCTATTCTTTACAGTAATGTTGATACGGATTTTGGAGAAGTTGGTTGAGTGATTATTGATTGTCTCCACAATGTGTGGCGATGTCAACTTTCCCTTCAGATGTAAACATGCCTAGTGGTTAAAGCGTTCGCTCGTCACGCCGATGACCCGGGTTCGATTCCCAACATGGGTACAATGTGTAAAGCCCATTTCTGGTGTCCCCCGCCGAGATATCGCTGGAATGTTGCTAAAAGCGGCGTAAAACTAAACTCACTCACTCAGATGTAAACAGAAACCAAATATCACATTCAGGAGTGATAACATGACTGATCAAATAAAAGTGTAGCAATTATAAGACGACTGATTAATTTCAGGCTGCTAGAATCTGTTCAGGAACGTTCAGACAAGGTTCGACCTTAATGACAAAAGGTGAGTGAGTGAGTGAGTGGAGTTTAACGGTACTCTGCACTATGTTTGTATCACGAGTGTGGTATGACGCTCTTTGAAATTTTGGTAAAAGGAGCACTGTACCTCAAAAGTTGTGAAGTGGAAAGAAATTGTCCTTAACCTCTGAAGATAGATATATAGGTATATCTGTGTTCACCATGTTTATTTACAAATGCCCCATGGATCAAGGAATGAAATTTTCCCCTAAGTTTGTCATGTTGGGTGGTGGTACACTATATACGATGAAAAATCAAATGTTTTGACAGAACGAAACTCGTTTCGGAGTTTGTAAAAATGATAGCAAATCCTTTGAGTTTTTGAGAAAGTTGTTTCGGCAAATATGTAATACATATGTATATAAACTATAGAAGTTTTACTTTGATGAATATGTTGAGATATTATTCGCTTACAGTCTAAGTGTCTTTTTAGTACTTTGTGAAACCTCCTTGGCCTGCAATACATGACTGAATGCACCAAGGTACACTACCGATTAAAGTTTGCAGCAAATCGTGTGACAGCGTATCTCAAGCTTCGACCACTGCTTTCTTCATATCCTCAATATTTCTAGGTCCTTTCTGGTTTATTCTATCCTTCATTAGTACCCACACATTCTCAATAGGGCTAAGATCTTTAGCTGGGCCAGTCAAAAACTTAAACATTTTCGTCCGACAACCACTGTGATGTGCCGCCCGCAGTGTGTTTTGGGTCGTTATCATGCTGGAAAATCCAATTATCTTCATACAGTGTTGGGGCCGTAGGAAGGAGGTGATCATTAAAGATGTCAACATATCGTTCCTTCGTCAAATTTCCAGTGAAAATACACAACAGCGTCACTTCACGTTATGATATCCCACCCCACATGTGAAATTTCGGGCTATGTTTTGGGCGTTGGTTTCGTGGTATCTTTTGTCCATATTTTCACACAGTTCGGTAAAAGCCAGACAGAACTTTCAGCAGAAAAGAAAACATTATCCCAATCTTGACTTTCGTGAACCCTATACAAGTTTAAACGACTTTCTTTTTGTGCATCTTTCATCAAGGGTGAGGGAATTAATAATAATATAATAATAATAATAAGTGCATTTATAATGCGCTAACCTCCATCCACTAGGTGAATGCTCATAGCGCTAACAAAGTCCACTGGTATTTACAAGGTGTGTAATTTGTAGATTAGGCAGTGCTGTAAAACTGTTTAAACAGGTAGGTCTTTAAAGCCCTTTTGAAAGTGCTGTGATTTTCAATTCTTTTCAAGTCACAAGGCAGTTTATTCCACAATGTTGCTGCGTTGAAGGAAAAGGATCTTTTCCCAAACCATCTAAGCTTTGGCTTTGGCACACAGAGGAGACAAGGGTCTGCAGATCGTAGTTGTCATGGTGGTTCATAGTGTTTTGTGAGTTCTGACAGATAGGCAGGAGCGGAATGGTGATAGCATTGATAAGCTAAGGACAGTATCTTGTACTCAGTTCTTGCATGAACAGGATGCCAGTGAAGCTGGATCAGAGCTGGAGTTATGTGGGATGATTTCTTGCACCTCATCACATTCCTGGCTGCTGTGTTTTCAACACTTTGCAACCTTTGGAGTTGCTCGTTAGATACATTGGCCAGAGACTGTTGCAATAATCCAGTCGTGATAACACCAAAGACCGCACAAGAGCATGGGCCGCATTTTTGTGGGAAGAAGGTGATAGCCCCGATGTTTCGTAGCTGATAGTCACCCAGTTAAGTCTTTGTAATTGTGGTCTAAGGGTTTCACGACATACCTGAGGACTTCCTCTATTAATCATCTTATTTCTGATATTCTCAACGCTTTTCAATTTTCCCCTGCTCACAATCTGACCAAGTCGCCGGCGATCCGTAGTACTGAATTTCCTTGGCCTTCCTGCCCCTGTATTGTGCTCAATCCCAACTCCTGACTGAATATTCTCCAAAGTTCTGTTTACTGTTACCAGTAACAGTACTGTTACCCCTAGCTTAAAGGGAAACAATTTACCATACTTTTGATCCTACCCTTTTTTCTGTTTGTCTTTTGTTGTTGTTGCTATATTTGTAATTTTTCAGGATTTTTGTTTAAACTCAGTGACTTCTTTATGCTCTGAATGACTTCAATGAAATACTAATGAACATTTTGTTTCGCTTTAGCAGGCAAACAATTGCTGCAGGGTCAATTCTGAATGTACTCAAAAATAGCAATAATTGATGACGGCATCGATTTCCAATGGAGTTCAACGTCTCAAGTTTGTTTGACGCCACGTATCGTAATCATGAGAACAGTTACAAACTGGTTTGGACTGGTTAAGTGGATAGGAATAGGATGTATCATGTTGATTTCCAAAGAAACACACGTAACCAACAAACAAGACACACAGGCAACCAACAAACATCCAACACAGGCAACCAACAAACATGGGCAACCAACAAACATCAAACACAGGCAACCAACAAACATCAAACACGGGCAACCAACAAACATCAAACACGGGCAACCAACAAACATCAAACACAGGCAACCAACAAACATCAAACACGGGCAACCAACAAACATCAAACACGGGCAACCAACAAACATCAAACACGGGCAACCAACAAACATCAAACACGGGCAACCAACAAACATCAAACACACGGGCAACCAACAAACATCAAACACGGGCAACCAACAAACATCAAACACACGCAACCAACAAACATCAAACACCCGCAACCAACAAACATCAAACACCGGCAACCAACAAACATGGGCAACCAACAAACATCAAACACAGGCAACCAACAAACATCAAACACGGGCAACCAACAAACATCAAACACGGGCAACCAACAAACATCAAACACAGGCAACCAACACGGTCAACCAACAAACATCAAACACGGGCAACCAACAAACATCAAACACGGGCAACCAACAAACACGGTCAACCAACAAACATCAACACGGGCAACCAACAAACATCAAACACAGGCAAACAACAAACATCAAACATGGGCAATCAAAAAAACAACAAAACATCAAACACAGGCAACCAACAAACATCAAACACGGGCAACCAACAAACATGGTCAACCAACAAACATCAAACACAGGCAACCAACAAACATCAAACACAGGCAACCAACAAACATCAAACACGGGCAACCAACAAACATCAAACACGGGCAACCAACAAACATCAAACACAGGCAGCCAACAAACACGGTCAACCAACAAACATCAAACACGGGTAAACAACAAACACAGTCAACCAACAAACATCAAAAACGGGAAACCAACAAACATCAAACACAGGCAACCAACAAACATCAAACACGGGCAACCAACAAACATCAAACACGGGCAACCAACAAACATCAAACACGGGCAATCAACAAACACAGGCAACCAACAAACATCAAACACGGGCAACCAACAAACATCAAACACGGGCAACCAACAAACATCAAACACGGGCAACCAACAAACATCAAACACGGGCAACCAACAAACATCAAACACATGCAACCAACAAAAAAAGTCAACCAACAAACATCAAACACGGGCAATCAACAAACACATTAAACAAACATCAAACACAGGCAACCAACAAACATCAAACACAGGCAATCAACAAACATCAAACAAGGCAATCAGCAAACACAGGCAAACAACAAACAAACACTAAACACAACAAACAAAAACACAGGCAACCAACAAACATCAAACAACCAACAAAAATCAAACACGGGCAACCAACAAACATCAAACACGGGCAACCAACAAACATAAAACACAGGCAACCAACAAACATCAAACAAAGGCAACCAACAAACATAAAACACAGGCAACCAACAAACATCAAACACAGGCGACCAACAAACATCAAACACGGGCAACCAACAAACATCAAACACAGGCAACCAGCAAACATCAAACACACAGGCAACCAACAAACACCAAACACAGGCAACCAACAAACAACAAGCACAGGCAACCAACAAACAAAAACACAGGCAACCAACAAACATCAAAACACAGGCAACCAACAAACACAGGCAACACAAACCAACAAACATGAAACAAGGGCAACCAACAAACACAGACAACCAAAAACAACAAACAAAGGCAACCAACAAACAACAAACACAGGCAACCAAAAAACAACAAACACAGGCAACCATCAAACATCAAACACAGGCAACCAACAAACATCAAACACAGGCAACCAACAAACATCAAACACGGGCAACCAACAAACATCAAAAACACAGGCAACCAACAAACATCAAACACAGGCAACCAACAAACATCAAACACAGGCAACCAACAAACATCAAACACAGGCAACCATCAAACATCAAACACAGGCAACCAACAAACATCAAACACAGGCAACCAACAAACATCAAACACAGGCAACCAACAAACATCAAACACACAGGCAACCATCAAAACATCAAACACAGGCAACCAACAAACATTAAAACACAGGCAACCAACAAACACAGGCAACCAACAAACATTAAACAAGGCAATCTACAAACACAGGCAACCAACAAACATTGAAACACAGGCAATCAACAAACATCAAACACAGGCAACCAACAAACATTAAAACACAGGCAACCAACAAACATTAAAACACAGGCAATCAACAAACATCAAACACAGGCAACCAACAAACAACAAACACAGGCAACCAACAAACATCAAACACAGGCAACCAACAAACAACAAACACAGGCAACCAACAAACATCAAACACAGGCAACCAACAAACATTAATACACAGGCAACCAACAAACATTAAAACACAGGCAACCAACAAACATCAAACACAGGCAACCAACAAACAACAAACACAGGCAACCAACAAACATCAAACACAGGCAACCAACAAACATCAAACACAGGCAACCAACAAACATCAAAACACAGGCAACCAACAAACATCAAACACAGGCAACCAACAAACAACAAACACAGGCAACCAACAAACAACAAACACAGGCAACCAACAAACAACAAACACAGGCAACCACCAAACATCAAACACAGGCAACCAACAAACATCATTTCGTTAAATCAGGTAGTTTTAACAAATTAAAAGAATTATCTTTTTCCATCAAGGCGTTTTTATTTGGTCCTCCAATCGCCATCCAAAATACCATTTTACATGTGAAAATAAGAAATTTGCATATTATCAACACATTTAGAAACATGCTCTAACTATCAACCTGCAGCACTGTTCAGACGGGAAGATACATTTGCACGTGCGTTGCCACACCGATTGTGCCATTGACAATCAAAGCTATGAATGAAGTCTTAAAAATATTAAACTTTCAACAAGAGTACAGGAATGAAAAATGTACTGAGAAAATGCCTATATCAATTATTTTGAATATCAATTAGGATCAAAGACATAAAGGATGAATGGTGTATGACGTTTATCGGATGATTTTACAAAAAATGTTAAAAACAAAACTACGAAACATACGCCAAAACACATCTTATTTCCATTTTCGTGAAATGTTTTTGTTTGTTGTTTCTTATGGACTGGAACCTGAAAGGCAAAGGTGTACAGATGAACTCTATGCTGAAGCACTTGTTAACTGAGTTGTTTCCCTTTGAACATATTGCGGCAATCTTTTCCCCAGCTCGTGACGCCTATCATTGCAGTTTCACTCCTGGTACATGTTGCGCTGGGTATCGTTATCTCGTCGCCTGGTTCCTTGGGAATGCTGCGCTGTAGAGTCAGCGCAACATACCTCGGGATTTTGTAGGTAG
Source organism: Haliotis rubra (assembly GCF_003918875.1). Lineage (NCBI taxonomy): Eukaryota > Metazoa > Mollusca > Gastropoda > Lepetellida > Haliotidae > Haliotis > Haliotis rubra. The sequence continues at coordinate 243,559 of NW_025767591.1, forward strand.
ATTTGTAGGTCAGTCACTGTATTTTCCCCACTGACGACAAAACTATGACATCATTGGGCGCCAAAATAACGACAAACAATAATAGGAGATATTATATCTATTGTGTTTTCAACGGAGAGCTAGGCCACATGTAACCGCGTTCAACTGAATTTGAAACCAAAGACTGTTATTGTGAATTCTACCATGACTTCAGTAAATACTGGATTGTGATTGGTTAATTAAAGTGATTCGCAGGTATATAATCACGTTATATACAGTACAACCAGAAATTATTAAGAATTTAAAGATTGTAATTTTTTATATTTTTTCCACTCATTACTCACGTATTAAATGTGAATATTAGCAGAACATAACTCCAGATTCAAAGACAGGTGAACAGTTAGTATTTTGTCAAGTCACCATGGGCAGCAATGCAGGCTTCAATGCGACGGGGCATACTACTGATCAAAGAAGTTAGAAAGTCGTGGTCCATGCTGTCCCAATATCGCACCACCTCTTCTTTCATTTCAGCAATATTTGTCAGATTTTTCTTATTGACACTTTCCTTCATAAGTCCCTAAACATTTTCTATTGGATTTAGGTCAGGGCTATAGCTTTGCCATTCTAATAATGTCATATTTTGGGTCCGAAACCAGGCCTGTGAATGCTTTGAACGATGTTTTGGGTCGTTGTCCTGCTGGAAAATCCAAAAAATTTCATAGAACACGTGAGCAAATGGAAGTAAATGTTCCTCGAGAATATCTATGTACCGCTTACTGTTTATATTCCCTTCAAATACACAGATGGGCGTTGCCCCTAACACAGATATGCCACCCCACACATTAAATTTCCGACTGTACTTTGGGCGCTGATACAAAGGTTTTTCAGTTTGTTTGGTCCAGAATTTCAATGTATTAGGAAACAGCCACACAGAACTTTCATCTGAGAAAATCACATTGTCCCAGTTAAAATTTCTATGCTGTAAGCACCAGTTCAACCTTCGCTCCTTTTGTTCAGGTTTCATGATCGGTGATGGAATTCCTCGACTTTTCTGCCAACCCATTGCATGCAGCTCAGTTCTAATTGTCTCCTTACAGACAACCACAGTTCCTATATCAATCACATCCAGCCTTAAGTTTTTTAAACTCCTTCGTTTGTTTTTAGAAACAAGAATACCAAGCTGCCTCCTGTCACCGACAGTCAATTTTCTGGGCCTACCTGCGCCTCCCTGGTGTTCAATGCCATATCCATTTGCAATAGTTTTCAAAACACGATAAACAGTGTACAAAGGGATGCCTGTTCTACTTGAAATCACTTTAGCTGATCTGATGTCCTTGTTATAATACTCTAAAATCAACTTCCTCTTCTCTAAATCATCCATACCGAGGATCACTGAAAATGTCGTCTGCTAGCAAGTAAACAAAGGGGGATAACTCTTCACAAACTACTGAAAAAGGATTAACGGAGTTGTCTCTCTTGAATGAAACCAAGCACTTGATAGCTGGTCAAGGTTATTAATACTAGAAATCCAATTAAACATATTCCTAAAATTCTCAATAATTTCTGGTCATACTATACCTCTGATTGTCCAACAGAGTATGTGTTGTATTAAAATCTTAACGCGGTTATGGTAAAATGGAGATAAACATACTGTGTTGGAAAATCAGAGGAATATGACGAGTGAGTGAGTTTAGTTTTACGCCGCACTCACCAATATTCCAGCTATGTGGCGGCGGTCTGTAAATAATCGAGTCTGGACCAAACAATCCAGTGATCAACAGCATGAGCATCGATCTGCGCAATTGGGAACCGATGACATGGGTCAACCAAGTCAGCGAGCCTGACCACCCGATCCTGTTAGTCGCCTCTTACGACAAGCATGGGTTACTGAGGATCAGTATTCTTACCCGGACCTTCACGGGTTGAATATGACGAAATTATAATAGCTCTAAATTTGATTTAAAACCGAACGCGTTATAAACCAACAACACTCCAAATTAATGTAGACTGCCTCGTTTAACCTGTACTAGATGGTGACCGCATGAGTAGGGTGAGCTGGGGACGTTGCATAAGGCAGCATTCCCAACATGGCCCGTGCAGCAGCGTTTCGACGACCTGTGCAAATAATCAAGTCTAAGTTGATGATGATGATCAGGAGATGTAACGTGCGCTTTCCGACATACTGCGTATGTCATACACGGGGCCCGCCAGGCCATTTAGTGTTTGATCGAAGGAGGGTAGTTTGACCGAAAGAAATGGCAACCTGAAGGGGGGGTCAAATCTGGATCGGACCAGCAGTGATAGGAAGCGTTACCGTTGCCATGATGACACAAAATCGGTCTTACGTCATCATGCCTAACACCTGTATCTTCTCCAGGTGTCACGACAAGGGTGGAACACTCATGACCAGCTCTACTCTATCTCATGTGATAGATTAGATGGGTTTCACACCATTTTCTGAATTCATGGGTTTTTTTAAACGTAGCGGGGCGGTGGGGTAGCCTAGTGGTTAAAGCGTTCGCTCTGCACAACCCAACTCACTCACTCTAAACATAGCATTGAGTAAATATGTTGCGTGAGACTCAAACCCACCCAGCTACCTATTGAACATCCGGGTGAGTCTTCAGCAAACCTTGCTTGTCGTGAAAGGCGACTATAACGGGATCGGGGGTCAGATTCGCTGATGCGTGTCATCGTATCCCAGTTGCGAAGTTCTATGCTCGTGAGGTTAACCATTGGATTTCTAGGTTCAAAATCGTGTATTTACAGACAGCCATCATTTAACAAGCTAAATATGCTTTAAACATGTTCAACTTATCGCTGTCATCTTAATAATCGCATAATATATATATTTAACGCTTATCATTAATTACCTGAAAATTCATTATTTCCGTTTTGTTTTTTTTCATGTTGCTACTGTCGTGCAGTTTTCAATCACAATTTAAAAAATAATCTTGTTGTGAGGCAAAAAAATGTTCGCATTGCCTACACCTGCATGCTGTATAGAAAACATGACAAGTAAAGCTGGTTACCGACTAAGCAAGTTTTACATATATGTACCATGTCATGTAACTGTATATACTCAGACTAGCAGTAAATCACCGACAACTGTCGTCGCCCATGTTTAGCGTATGGGCGTACACTGAAATAGATTTACACGATATTCACGTGCCAATTAGAGCAGAACGCCACGGCCTTACCGTGGGGCCGCCCGGCCGGCGGTTGTACTGACATCGCTCTGCCACTCAAACTAGCCACAACACCCCCTCGTGCCGTCAGCCCATTGTTTGACACCGCCGCGAGAAAGCTCATCTATTTCTCAGGCAATGACATCTGTCCATCAATTTTCTGATATCGACAGACGCGGAAGACTTCCCCGAGCTTCGACTCCCCTTTTAGTTTCAAAATCAACTTTCATCGAACATTATTAACGTTGATGTTTTGCTTGTTACGGTCGAAGACCTTTGCCTAAATAGTTGTATGTCTGTTTGGTGGAAATAGGTCAAAACAACCAGACAGGATTGTTTCGTCCAGACTGACTAATACACGTTTTTCAGTACCACGGTGACCTGATAGTTTTTGATGTAACAAGGGAGGTAACCGGTGTTGGGATATGTAGCCACACTCCCATTCCCGTGCATGCCTTTGTTGCAAGGTGCGAGTGACGTCAGGTCACGTGACGGGGTGGGCAGTATCGCTAATTGACGCGCGCCATTTTGACGAAGAGTGACACTGTCGCTTTGCAAGGTAAGCTACCAATAACCGAGCAGTATTCCCTGCTCAGAATTAGTTCCACAATTTCCATTTATCTTCCGAGCTGATTTAATGTCATTCATTAACATAGCCATGATGGAACAGGCCGGAGCGGAGTCGGAATGTTTCGCTAGCTTTTTGGCCTTCCCTGGCCATTTTGTGTGTTTATTTTATCAGGCTATTTGCTACTTAGATACAGCGAGAAATGCGGCGTGTTTCGAGATGAATATTTCCTTTTTTCGGAGGTACTTAGGAGGATAGGTTACATAAACGCATACAAACACATTTCTGCTATTCTTCTAAACGAATACTCGCTGATATAGCTGACCGCACAATGTTTTTTCAAGCCACTGTGCAGTAAATCGAATCTTAATGGCGCAATCTGTAATTTTTCTCACGATTATGATAACACTTAAAGGGTAAGACTTGATTTTAAATTTGGGGGTATTTTCTCACGGAAAGTCGTCAGAAATATCCGAGTTACTTGCAGGAAGTGAAATCGAAACCAAATACAATCCAGCATAACATGGCGTTTAAGAATAAAGTGAGGAAGACTGAAGACAGCCTCCAGATAATACCGGAAAGCAACCGTCCTGAACAATCGCTTTCATTGTGGGTTGAGCGGTCGCACGCTGACAGCGACTGTCACTGTCGGGTGATTGACAACCAGTGATGATTGTGGGTGGACCTAGGTGATGAGTTTTGTGTGGATTAATTATGACTGATTGACAGGAGAACGTTCTTTACACATGATTGGTGCTGAGGCTAGTGCCGTGTACACGTTAAATACCTACCTCGCTGTGATGTGAGCAGTAGGGCAATGGCGACTCGTTCACATGGGAAGTCGGGGCAAATAATAAGTTGTTACGTGCAGCGATGCATGGCGGGTTCAGTTGGTTTAATTTGTAATAATGTGCCGTTATCTGGTAGATTCTGGGGTTGATTGGAAGTGTTTACCCGATTTAATTTGAGGGACACAGGGATAATTATTTTCTTCCACCGCATCAAATTTGTTATTTTCAAAAGGGAGCTGACCTTTAAACAAACAAAAAATTAATACATCAAATCATATGCCAATTATTACTAGAAATTATTTCATTTTTATTAAATTAACATTGAAGTTTGTTTTTTGTTTTTTATAGTGTGTTAATTGAAACTTGGGCAAACAAAGAAGATGCTATTCACAACATCTGAAGTAAGCTGGAAAATCTGTGTCATAAATCACATTTTTCCAGAAAGGGGTCATTTGTGTGTGTTATTTCATTTTGAATAATTTTCTCCAACCTTTGTACTAATGACCCTAGCCTCTCCATTAGTTCTGTTTGATTTCCTTTCCGCAGTAGGTAACATATTTCTATATCATTCATTTCAATATGAATGATCATAAATCTGAATTGACCTCTGGCTTGAGCTAGTGAAAACTCAGTTTTCTTGTTTTACATTTATTTATATCTGGATTATTGCTGATGTGGCATTAAATGTTGAAATCATAAACAAAACAAAATTTGATCCATAGGAAGGATTTTAAGACTTATGAACTAATTAAATTTAACCTGTTAACACAGTGTCCAGTAGTTTGCACCGTTGTTCCAGACTGGTAGCCTGTCATCCACAGTGGTCCAGGTATTCTATCCATCTACATATATAATATATACGACATAAACACATTAACTCAAGGCATTGTTTGAAGCCTAAATCAGACAACATGTATTTGAAAATAACCCCCAAATCAGATTAAATTTGTGATCATGAGCAAAAAAGATTTTGTGGCTATAGCTACGACTCGGAATTCAAGATGGTGACACCACTTCTAAAATGAAACTTTACTGACATATGCCTTCAGGGTACTTATCCAGATTGAATCAGGGACTTATCTTGACCTGCGAATAGGCTGATACTGAGGATCACTGGCAGACATTCCCAGCTCTCACTCACTCACTCACACACGAGATATCTTAGAATAGTGTATATGAAGATGTTTATTTTATTTTGTGAAAAGTCTTCAGAAACTGTCAGAGATTGTTTAGTTTTTATGCTAATTGCACCTTTGAATTCAAATTGGGAAAAGCCCATTTTGTTGAAAATGGGGGTTATTTAGAAGTTTCTGTTCTTTTAAATTCCTAGATTTTTAACATGGCTGATGCAATAATGGAAAGCCAAGCATTTCTGCATCTTCCTCTGTACTTCGGTTGATATCAGTGAAGTCAGGGGTGGAAATAACTTTAACATTGCTAGTGTACTCCGGTACAGTGGCACATGTAAAATCACTTGCCCTGATAATTTTTCCACTATACTGGCCGATTTTCTTGTTGATATTTTAAATAAGCAACATAATTAACATTGGAAAGTCAACTGGACACAGGTACAGCATGATATACAAATTTGCTTGCCCGACAGAAAAAAACACTGGACTGGGACGTCGGGCAATGGGTTATTTCCACCCATGGAAGTACAAGTCACCTCCTTAAAATGGAAATGCTAGTTACTATATTAACATGAATTGGGAATATTAATGCAGTTTGTCTATTTTTAATGAAATTTGCATCAGATTTGGAGAATCAGAGGATTAAGTCAACCTTTCAAATTGTCATACAGTGCCAAATGATTTATACATCAGGAAACCCTATCTAAACTTACTGGGAAATTCACACATTAATTAATTGTGTGTTGTTGTTGGGAAAATATGTCATCCCTGTCAGGTGACCTCATTTGCATCTTTATCTCATCCTGATACTGGTTTTCAAGTTGATAACACTGACTTCTTTGAGTGGCATATTTAGAAGTTGGAGAGTAATATACACACAAACTTTATGGATAAACAACTTCTTTATTCGGTAGATGCGACGTTTTGATTCATATTCTTTACAGATTATCTTTAAAAGAATCTGTATCGAAATGTCACATCTACCGAATAAAGAAATTGTTTATCCATAATGTTTGTCTGTATATTGATAACACTGTCCATTACATGATAGAATTTGGATCAAACTTAGATTTTTATAGCTTCACATTTTTCTAAATTCTAAAGTATTTGGATTCTTTTATACATTGTATATCATATGGGAATGTTCACTCTTTTACTGCCGCCATATAGCTGGAATATAGCTGAGTAAAACTAAATTAAAAATCACTCTTTTGCTGCAGACTGAAATGGGGCCTCTGACTCCTTGCATCAAGAATAATATCTCTACCTGTACTTGCAGGGCTCGATTTAGTGCTTTGTTATTTGCACTGGTGCAACCCAATATTACAAAGTGCAACATAGTTATTAGTCTAACTTGCACCAGATGCAAGTCATTTGCATCAAGGTAAACTTCTGAATAAAACATCTAAATAATTCAAAAGCATATTTCTGATATTACATGTTGCAATAAAAACTGTACAACTGGAATTTGACTGGTGCAACTAGGTTTTTATCTTCACCTGGTGCAAGTGGTTAACATCTCTTAAATCAAGCCCTGATTTGTTTTCAGTTTGAGTGTGTTTATTAACGTGTATCTTGTCCCCACCCTCAGGCTTCATGTGACACAGGCAGGGCGGGGCCATGTCCGTGGTCCCCCAGCCCCCATCGTATCAGGAAGCACAGATCTTGGCTCAAGCTCAGGCCGTGGCCTCCGGGGCCTCCGTCGTACAAGATGTTGGAGGGTGAGTGGCTGTCATGCTGAAAGAGTGGAAGGGGCAAAGGGGATATCTATGGGGGTCAAAAATTCCCAATACAACTTTCCTGCACATGCATTTGATTCAATATATGTTTAAACTTCTCATGTTAATAGTGTAATAATCCTAAGGGTCACAGTCCTAGTTGAAGTTTCTACTGTCATATGTTTAATTCAGACAGCACCACTTCTTACAAAAGCATCCATGGGACTGTAACCATGGCGACAGAATATGTTCCTTATTTACATTGTTATGTTATTGTAATTGTGTCAATCTAGCTTTTCTTCTGTCATCAGTCAAATTAGTACTAAGCCCTTAATGATACAAGATATTTAACATACTTTATATATACTCATGGAAACCAAATAAGGGTACACATGAAAGTACTCATGTTCCTTTATTTATTTCCAGAATTTCACCCACAGTGCAATACATACCTTGTGAAGAAACCTGGAAAAGAATAAAGGAACACTTGTACTTTCATGTGTTCCCTTATTTGTTTCCATGAGTATATTTTATAAACAAGAAGCAAATAAAGAGATATTTATATTTTTGAAAAGGGTTGATGTTATGTTTTGACTGTGTGGAGATATGGAGAAATCTAACTTTGAATAAACTCCAATTTTACTGACTGTTGCTCAAATCTCAATTTCGTTGTACACAGCATGTTTTGTGTTTTCACTTTCTTGATGTGGTCTGACAGTCCCGTGGGATGGTGTTCCAGAGTTACCTCCCTTATCCCAAGTCAGGTTGCATGTGTATCAAATGAATCACTAGCTGAACCCATTCCTTTGCCTTTTCATATATACTGGACAAAATAAGTGAGGGATATTGGTGTTTTTATGATTGATGCTTTATCAGTGTGTCAATGAATAAATAGATCATTATTCATAATTTCAAAATTTACATATCCCTAACTATGTTTGTCCAGTATATTATGTTTGGCGCCCAGCTCTAAAAGAGGTGAGGTGAAATTGGGTTTTACGTCGTGCTTGAGAATATTTCGCTCATATGACGACGTGCATGCATGTGTATGTGTATGTGCGGCTGCTTGTACTAGCCCAGACTGAAGCTGGTTTTATAGTGCTAGCCCACTGAGTGAAGCATGAATACCCCACTCAGACACAGTATACTGACTCCGAGCCGACCAGTCCTTGTTGTACCAATTAATGTCGAACGCCAGGCAGAGACCAACAAGTATCTTCCGCTCTCCTGGTGGACGCTCTAACCACTACAACACGGAGGCGGTCCCGGCTCTCAAAGAAATAACATTAGTGATTTAGTTTGGCCAAGTTTTGGGTTTTTTGTTGCTGTTAGCGCAACATACAGAACCCTAATATTTGATTCCTACATGAGTACATGCTATATAAACTCACTCACTCACTCACTGAGTCTCACTTAAATAGTCACTGTAGTACTCACTCACTCACTGAGTCTCACTGAAATAGTCACTGAAGTACTCACTCACTCACTGAGTCTCACTGAAATAGTCACTGTAGCACTCACTCACTCACTGAGTCTCACTGAAATAGTCACTGTAGCACTCACTCACTCACTGAGTCTCACTGAAATAGTCACTGAAGTACTCACTCACTCACTGAGTCTCACTGAAATAGTCACTCACTCACTCACTCACTCACATTGTTTCATTATTCATGTTTCAGAGCTACTACCATCATAACAGTGGGTCAGCCTGTGGGCGGTGCTGCTGTGTCCGAGGCAGAGGCTCTACAGGTGGAGAATTATAAACAGGCCATATACAGGTACTAGCAGTTTATCATCCATTTCTCTAGGGATCGAACTAAACTAATATGCATACATTCTCAAGATCACAAGTTACCCACTCTTGATTTTCAATAATATTTTACTAACCATTGAAGTGTCAAATTGTGACCTCACCTTAATGCAGTGTAACAGCAAGTCCTAAGTTTAAACGTCATTTCATATTACATGGCTGTAGTAGAACTGGAAGTCTTCCAGTCTCCCGGGAAAGGCTGATAGCATGTCATCGTATCCCAACAACATGGGAAGTTTCACCATATCAATCACTAGTCCAGATTTGATTGTTTACAGGCCAGTATAAGTTGTTTCATAGCAGGAATATTGCTGAGAGCGGCATTAAGCAGCCGAGTTTTGTATGCTTTCCAGACACCCGTTATTTCCGCTTATGGCGTTGCTGTTTGAGAAATGTGAGCAAGCCTCTCACTCCCACGACTGCCCGACCTCTGAGAGCTTCGATGTCGACATCCAGGCCTTTGTGCAGCACCAGGAGAAGGAACACAAGGCCTTCTTCAGCGATGATAACGAACTTGATAATTTGGTAAGTGTCACGTGACTCATGCTGGCTTCCGCCCACACATGGTGAGCATGTTTCACCCCTGCACACCCAGCATCTACTAACTGCACTATGTTTAACTGAAAATATACTTTAAGTTGAAATTAGATGAAGGTAAATTAATTGAAGTTGTAACTGAACTGAAATTAGTTGAACTAAAATGAAATTAGTTGAGATGATATTTAAGAATGAATGGAGAAGGGAATACTGTAACTGTTATTAGGGAATAATGTAACTGATATGTAACAGAAAAGATGCTTTGATAATTGATATTAGAGCATGAATAGAATGAAGGGAATACTGTAACTGATATGTAACAGAAAAGATGCTTTGATAATTGATATTAGAGCATGAATAGAGAAGGGAATACTGTAACTGTTATTAGGGTATAATGTAACTGATATGTAACAGAAAGATGCTTTGATAATTGATATTAGAGCATGAACAGAGAAGGGAATACTGTAACTGTTATTAGGGAATAATGTAACTGATATGTAACAGAAAGATGCTTTGATAATTGATATTAGAGCATGAACAGAGAAGGGAATACTGTAAGTTGTTTCATCTGAGACTGAGGAATGATCTTATTCTGTAGTAACATTTATATGTTTGTGTAGTCCTCACACGTCATGGAGGTTACCTACATTCATTTTCACTCTTTATTATACATTTAGAATCTTTTTTAAGTTCTTGATTTGTGCCTTCTGTGTGTTTTAATTGGTAAGAAATAATTAGACATGGTAAGTTTAATGGAGTTAGTGAGATAGCTGACACCTGAAAAGCATTACTGGGCTTGGGGGATTACCTGATCTTGACACTGATTGGTCCCCAGTCAGGGGTATCAGGGATATAGCCTGTGTGGAGCAATGTCAGAGGTTATAGCCCGTATAGCCCAGGTTGTTGAAGTGAGAGCCAGCAGCTGACTCCAAGGGTATAAGCTGTCTATCACATGGTTCCAGTAGTTGGCATCACATCACCACCAACTGGTTCACTGATGATGTGGGACTAATGGACCATGTGAAATCTCTAGACTTTTTTTGTGGAAAAAGAGTATTGTTAGTCTCAGGACTAGCTGAATAGTTGTTGAACCTAGGTTTGTATTAACTTTACAAGCTTGAATCATTAAACTTTTTTAAAAAGTCTGACATTGTACTAAATTGCAATTTAACTGCCAAGTATACTCATTTTAGAATACTTGCTCAAACCCTGTGAATATGTGATGAAACTAAGAAAATGGTACTTGATGAAACCCACAAATAGAGATTCCAGTGTCAAACAACATTCACTCACTCAATTTATAGCTAAATTTCCTACTTAACATGTCGTACGTTAATTCTTTTGATGTCTATAAATGCTTTAGAAAACAAGTTTCTCCACTCTATTCGTTGTGGTAAATGCTTAACATCTGTAAATTGTATTCATACCTAAAAAAAGAGCATGGGTGGTTGTTTGAGAAGCTTCAATTTGATGTAGAGTTGTGTCCCTTGGGCATGCAGGTGTCCTGGTTTGCCGAGGATGTTTACAGGTTTGTCTTTTGCTCGTTGATTTGTTGTTTAAAGCCACAATCAGCAATATTGCAGCTATATGCCAGTGGTGTGTAAATAAACGAGTCTGGACCAGACAATCTGGCGATTAACATCATGACTATCGATCTGCACAATTAGGATACGATGATATATGTCCACCAAGTCAGCGAGCCTGACCACCCGATCCCATTAGTCACCCCTTAAGACAAGCATTGGTTGCTGAAGACCAATTCTACTCCAATTAGACATCTACAGAAGTATATAATTTAACATCTGCAAAATTATATTGAGTGTGTAAAGAAATCTGCAGAACATGATTCGAGGATTGAGAAATGGAGTTGGCACAGTGGTATAACTAGAAGACTGTTCAAAGGGATGTTAAACAAAGTTATATCTCAACTATAGGTGTGTTATATGTAGCAATATTCCATGTTTGTGACTGAACTTCAATATTCTGTCGTGTCTCCATGTTATGTTTAAACATGACCTATCTTAATGTGGTTTTCAGATGGTTAAAGCGATACAAGTGCTACGAATTCATCTCTTGGAACTAGAGAAAGTGAATGAACTGTGTAAAGACTTCTGTACACGTTATATAGCGTGTTTGAAGGGCAAGCTGCAGAGTGAGAATCTGTTACGTATAGACAACATATACGACGACTCGTCGCCTCCCTTGCCGGGAACACCGCAGCCTAGTCAACCAACCAATCCGATGCAGGTTCAGCAACAGGTCGTGACCCCTGGGGTCGTGACCTCTGTTAACGGCAATGTTGTGATTCAGCAAGGGGATAGCCCAGCCTACTGTTTCCATGGCAACAATAAATCAAGGACAAATTGTGTCAGGGAATACAGTGTATCAGATGGTGCACACACCTCAAGGAATTGTCGCACAACCAATTCAGGTGAGACAGTAACATCATACCTTAGCTTATTCTGTTTCCATGATAATTACCTCTATAAATTCATTTCCCCATGTAAATGTTTCCGTCGGAAAGATATATTCCCCTGCAGTTTATGGAAAGGTCATCTAGATTACATTGTCCGGAAGCAGCAATAACTTAGATATATTATTCCAGTGGAGGAATTTTCCATTGGAATGAATCCTCTGTTGTATCATGCTCATGTCAATCACTGAATTGTCTGGTCCAGCCTGATTTATTTACAGACTGCCACCATATAGCTGGAATATTGCTGAGTGCGGCATTAAATAAAAATCAATCAAAACCTCTGTTATATCTGCATCTAATTTATTATCTTTTCCAGATTCAAAGTACACCTTCAGTGCAAGCTCCAATTATGACCCCCACAGCAACTGTGATACATGGCAGCACCCCACTGTCTCAGATAGGGGTGGTCGGGGCACCTGTTGTGTCACAAGTCAGTACACCTACAGGTGAGTGCAGCACCCCACTGTCTTAGATAGGGGTGGTGGGGGCACCTGTTGTGTCACAAGTCAGTACACCTACAGGTGAGTGCAGCACCCAGCTGTCTCAGATAGGGGTGGTGCGGGCACCTGTTGTGTCACAAGTCAGTACACCTACAGGTGAGTGCAGCACCCCACTGTCTCAGATAGGGGTGGTCGGGCACCTGTTGTGTCGCAAGTCAGTACACCTACAGGTGAGTGCAGCACCCTGCTGTCTCAGATAGGGGTGGTCGGGGCACCTGTTGTGTCACAAGTCAGTACACCTACAGGTGAGTGCAGCACCCTGCTGTCTCAGATAGGGGTGGTGGGGGCACCTGTTGTGTCACAAGTCAGTACACCTACAGGTGAGTGCAGTTCCCAGCTGTCTCAGATAGGGGTGGTGGGGGCACCTGTTGTGTCACAAGTCAGTACACCTACAGGTGAGTGCAGCACCCTGCTGTCTCAGATAGGGGTGGTCGGGGCACCTGTTGTTTCACAAGTCAGTACACCTACAGGTGAGTGCAGCACCCCACTGTCTTAGATAGGGGTGGTCGGGGCACCTGTTGTGTCACAAGTCAGTACATCTCCACATTTTTCTGTGTTCCGGAAACAGTAGCAAGGAAGTGGCATATAATAGCCTGGTAACTGTTAGTGTTATCGAAAATATTTTCCTTGATGTTTGAATTAAATTTGTTCACAGCTCCTCAACCTCTGAAAACAAAGTTTGTTATGTTTTAATAATCTCACCATTTGTCAATTTTCTTAAAACCCAATTAATGCTACAAATATATCTCAAAGCGAGAAATTATGATGTTTTCGTGTTTTGCAGCCTCTGTGGCTCCCCAGGTCCCATCACAGATGTCAGCGGCCAGCCTCAGTGCTTTGTTTGATGATGACGACTTCGGCAAGAAGAAGAGCAAGCGAGGAGTTCTACCGAAACAGGCCACTCAGGTCATGAAAACATGGCTGTTTCAGCATATAGTGGTAAGTGCTGTTACTGACAATAGAGCACTTTGGAAAAAACAGAGAATCTAACAGAAAAAACAAAGAACAGTATTTGTACGCAAAGACATTGGGTGAAAGTCTGTTTATCAGTCCAAATCATTATTCCTGCATTTCACTTTCCAAACAGTTATTACCAGTATAAAAGTATATCTAACCAGTTTCAGTAAGGGTTAGTGATGTCATTTGACTGTGACGTCATGGTAACCAGATATATGACAATGGTCTGCTAAGCATTGTGATGCAATGTCATTGTAGTGTAAGTGTTATCTCCCATGGTAAAGGTCTTATATTCAACTTAATGCCCTAGAAAGGATTGTTTCAATGAACAGGGAAGGAAATGAACCATATAATGCAAGCCTGTAGCAATGAATGTTATTGTTGATATTCAAATATTATGAGCAATACGAAGATGAATATTTTCTTAAAATGATACTTTGTTATAGAACTGGACACTGGTTTGAATCCTAGGTTTCAGGAACAATTCATTATGTTTCAGCATCCGTACCCAACAGAAGATGAGAAGAGACAAATAGCCAGTCAGACAAACTTGACCCTGCTTCAAGTAAATAATTGGTAAGTAACCGAGCTGGCAAAGCATTCCACATGCAATACACGAATGCATGGATACCACTTTGTCCCGATTATTTCTAAGTTTGTCGGATCCAAACTGGTGCGCCTTGGTTCACTGGAAAACTTCAATCGATGTTGTCCCATGTCACACAGTATGATACAACTGTCCCATGTCACACAGTATGATACAACTGTCCCATGTCGCACAGTATGATACAACTGTCTCATGTCACACAGTATGATACAACTGTCCCATGTCACACAGCATGATACAACTGAAATACTGTTTAGCATTGTTTTTAGAGCAGTGTTAAACCTGACTTGCTCCATTACATTCTGTTGGGTTCTGGGTTAGAAATTGGTCCCCATTAGAATTGGGAACTTTGGATAGCAGATTTCAAGGGTTGATGATGTGAATTGTCTCTTGAAAACCCTGAAAGCAGGAGTTTACTTAACACAGAAATATGCTTCAATTACTGACAGATGTAAATGGGATGCAACAAGCACAGGTCAACCAACATTGGAGTCATTGTCTGAGTATTGTATCCTGGCATCTCAGTCGAACAGTACGAGTAAAAGCACACGCACATTAATGCATGTCAGGCACACTGACTTGGTATCCCAATTGCATGGATTGGTGCTCGTGATGCTGATCACTGGATTGAATGGGATACAACAAGCAACATTGGAGTAAGGGTCTGAGTATTGTATCCAGGTTGAACTGGTATCTCAGTTGGGGCAATACAAGTAAAAGAACATGCACATCAATACATGTCACTCTGTTAGTACAATAATACAACTAGTAAGACCCTGGCTAGACTTGGTCAGCAACCCATGCTTTATATCAGGTGGTCAGGCTCGCTGACTTCGTATCCCAGTTGCATGCATTGGTGCTCATGATGTTGATCACCGGATTGTCTGGTCCAGACTTGATTATATACAGACAGCTGGAATACTGTTGAGTGGGGCATTATGCAACAAACAGACATAAGAGGTGACCGACAGGAAGGGATAGTCAGACTAGCTGACTTGCTTGATGCTCATGATGTTGATCACCAGATTGTCTGGTCCAGACTTGATTATGTACAGACAGCTGGAATACTGTTGAGTGCGGCATTAAACAACAAACAGACAGGAAGGGATAGTCAGACTAGCTGACTTGTTGATGCTCATGGTGTCACTGGATTATCTGGTCCAATATTTACAGACTACCATCGTATATTTGTAAAATTCTTGTGTGCTTTGTTACAACAAACAAAGATACCAATACTGTTGAAATCCGGCTCAGCTCTTGTCTTCCCTGAAAACAAGTATCTTCCCCTTGATCCAGGTTCATCAATGCCCGACGCCGGATACTGCAGCCCATGCTAGATGCCAGTAACCCAGAAACCACTAAGACAAAGAAGAGTAAACCCCAGACCCGACCACAGCAGAGATTCTGGCCGGACAGTATAGCCAATATCACGCCCCAGCTGCCAGCTGGAGACGGTCAGCTGTGTGATAACCAACAACAGCATCAGGTCATTGGTTCACAGGGACAACCAATTGTGCTTCCTGGTAAGAATATTTAGTTTTAGAATTGGCCCCAAACAGCCTATGCTTGTCGTGAGAGACGACTAGATGCATTGTGGCTGCAATATTGCTGAGTGAGATGATGAACAACAGTTAAATTCGTACAGTTTGGGTATAGATATCACATAATTGTTTTGTTAGACAGGAAACATCCTCTGTTGGCCTCAGTTGGTAGCGGTGTTTACAAGGGAGATAACTCATGCTTCAAAGGAAGGGTTGAAACTGGATGTATAATAATTATATGAGAGTATTATATTTATTTCATAATGAAACACTAACTTAAGTTGGGGGGAAATGTTTGCAAGGGAGATAACTCTTGTTTAGATAAGGTGTACTAAAAAAATCATGAGTATTTGCATAATCACAGGTGTATGATTACAAGGGAAGTATCTCTGTTTCAGTGATGACTGAAGGGCAGATAATCACGTCACTTCCAAATATTCACCATTCTTCCAGTTCTCCTCTCGGCGAAGACGAAGGAATTAAGATGGAGGCGGAGCATGGGGGGGAAGAGTCCGACTCTAGTAAAGATGACAATTAGATGTTTTCCTGTTACAATTGCTCACTAAGTGAGATCGTATTTGTTCATTCTCATGTGTGCTTCCTATGATATGCCAAGTCCCAGAATGCACCATACAGAACATCTCCTTTAGTCTCCTCAGTGGGATATGGCAACTGTTGACCTTGTAACGAGTGTGTTGGTAACCTGAATGTGTGGCATGGCTGCAAACAATTCTTCCTTCATTCTTTAACCAATCGGATCCCTTTCTTCAAATCATAACGGCAGTACGGAACGGCCAGGTGTGATTTTCCAAAACAAACAACTTCCGCAAAACTATTCTTATCTTACAAATAAGGGTTACTTTACAGATGTCATCACCCGGTATTGAAAACAAGAGACATTTGTGGCTTGGGGGGTGATGATGATTTTTATGGAGAAGCTTGTACAATGTGAATGACCCCCCTAAAATTGATGTACAAAGTAAGTGGCCCCCGGCATGTAATGATGTAATGTACAAAATTAATGCCACCCCAATAAGTTTTAAGCATATTTCTCTTCTTTTGTTTTAATGTACAGAATTGCTGATCCCCCTAGTTAATGTGTACAAAATTGATGACACCCCCTACCTCCCCAGAACAAAATGGGTGACCCCCCGTATAAATCATCATCACCCCTCCTAGCCACAAATTATGAACCGTATTGGCATCGTGTATTTTTCAAAGTAGCCTTCAATAAGAACTCTTGATGACTTGTTTCCATGGTTACAAATGATGGAAAGAGATATGTTTACGGGTGAAGTTGGTGCTGGACACAAGTATTATATGGATGGCCTCTTGTTCAAATCATCAACTCATCTTTCTTATCTCTTCTTGCACTTGTTAGTAGTGGCGTTGTAAGTGTTATTAGGTTCAACAAAGCACTGGTACATTTATCCGAACAAAACAGCAGAGCATTCGTGATTTTCAAATAGGCGTATTTATCGTTACGACTGCATGAATTACCAAAAAAAATATTTCATGAATATTCTTTTAACCCATCAGACTTTCTTCTTTTGATGCTAGTGATGTGTGTATTTGCCCCAGTCCTTACTATGAAAGTTTATTTGTGGTGAAATCGTATACTGTGGTATTAGTAGAACTGCAGTATTTTGCCTTCAGCTCGGTATAATCCAAAAAATTCGGTTTTCATACCGTCATTTCTATCCAGTCATAACATGACAGTTTTGTTCATCAAAATAGCAAAGATTTTGGTTATTAAACCATGTTATTAAACAATGTAAGGTTTGACTCTTCTTGTCATTTTTCTGCATTGTGATCATATCTCATATACTGAATCGAAACTGAACCAAAGGCCTTGTAACTCAATACGTATCGTTGTAAGAGTGTACCGTTTCACCCCTCAAGTTTAAGTGTGTTGTTCACAGTTGTGTGCGAGGAGAGGCATAAGGCATGTCTGCATTTTTCAAGTTAAGAGTTTTGCCAATATAAAAAAAAACACAAATTTAACTTTGAGTGGCATTTAAGGGGCTGGGAGGTACAATGCAGACAAATGTATGAATAAATGTGTCTTTATTTCGTGAGAGCGACGTTTCAATACACATTCTCTGCTTGACAACAGTACAAGAATCTATTGAAACGTCGTACTCATGAAATATAGAATTTGTTATCCGTAACGTTTGTCTATTAAACACAAGATGAGGAGACCTGCAGAATTATTTCAAAATGATACTATTTCACATCAAAGTTGACACAGTGATGTTTGACAATACCAATGACTCCTAACACAGCTCTCCTTCATAAAATTGCTTCATCCACCATTTTGAATCATAAATTTCTTTGTTGTCCATTTTCTACTGTTACTTCCATTTATAGGGGGTCTGTTGACAACAGGAATTAGCTGTAATGTCATGAATGTCACTGTGGGGTGGTGGGGTAGCCTTGTGGTTAAAGTGTTTGCTTGTCACCTCATACCCAGGTTCTGTTCTCTACATGTCCCCACCAGGACTCCCTTTGTTGCTGGCATATTTCTAAAATTGATATAGGATCCTGCTCCCTGACCCCAAACACCCCCAAACACCCCCATGTTCAGAGGAACAGATAAGCTGCGTATTTGCGTAAATTACGCAAATATTTATGCAAAACTCAATTCCTATTAAGTCTATTACGTACAAGTACGCTGGAAGTTTTGTAAATACGAAATAAATGTGATCTTACATGCGTACACACAAAAATGTCAAATCTTAACTTGCGTACCGGTGGATAGATAAAATAACTGAAGTATACTGAGAGGTTCTATTTCAGGACTTGGACTTTACAACTTGCAGTCTTTCTTATCGTTTCTCATATTACAGATCAAATGTTAATCACGAAAACTAACATTTAAACTTTATTACATTTTTAAAATTAATGGAAAATGGCAAAATACCCAATTGAGCTTGAGTGAAGTGAGTACAATTTATTTCGTTACTCAAAAAAATAATTAGGATACCCAATTAAGATGAAGACAAACGAATACATAACTCAATTACCCAAACAGTTATCTGTAGCTCTGCATGTTGTTTCTGGAATAGTGCTGAAAGTGTCTTAGAGAGCCACTCCCTACCCCACCATGATATTGCTGAAATACTGATAACAGTTGGGTTTCAAGTGACAGATATGGCAGGATCAGTTTTATGTGGCAGTCCTTTAAATAATAGGTTTATCTCCTAGTTTTATACTCATCCCTCCATTCACAGTTTAACACAAGTAACCATGGCAACAATACTTAAGTAGGTATGACTATACAGAACTTGTATTAGTACTGACCATTCCTAGGGATGTTAAAGCGCAGAAATGTTTGACTGACTATCCAGAGTAAGGGCTGCATGCTCTTTGGGTAGAGCCCTGATGAAGATCTCAGTAAAAATGCCAGTAGCACATTGGTATTGCTCAGACTGTTGATCACACAGAGTAAGGGCCTTGTACTCTATGGGTAGAGCCCTGATGGAGATCTCAGTAAAAATGCTAGTAGCACATTGGTATTGCTTAATTATACAGAGTAAGGGCTGTGGGTAGAGCCCTGATAGAGATCTCAGTAAAAATGCCAGTAGCACATTGGTATTGCTCAGATTGTTGATCACACGGAGTAAGGGCCTTGTACTCTATGGCTAGAGCCCTGATGGAGATCTCAGAAAAAATGCCAGTAGCACATTGGTATTGCTCAGACTGTTGATCACACAGAGTAAGGGCCTTGTACTCTATGGGTAGAGCCCTGATGGAGATCTCAGCAAAAATGCCAGTAGCACATTGGTATTGCTCAGATTGTTGATCACACGGAGTAAGGGCCTTGTACTCTATGGCTAGAGCCGTGATGGAGATCTCAGAAAAAAATGCCAGTAGCACATTGGTATTGCTCAGACTGTTGATTATACAGAGTAAGGGCCTTGTGCTCTGTGGGTTCAGCCCTGATGGAGATCTCAGTTAAAGTGCCAGTAGCACATTGAGTGATGAGTATTGACATTTTTCCTTGTTAAGTCTACATTTAGGGGAACATACTGGACTTTCCAAAACAGCATAAACCAGACACCCCATACTCGCTCAGGCCCCTGCTGATGTCTGGGAAATATGCTGAAACTTTGGTACAAAGGCTGTTTCTTGCCAGAATTTAGAGGTTGCCATCAAGCACGCCTGCCAAGCTCTGCTTATCTCATATGAAGGCTTACATTATAGTGCTATTGTTGAGTATCACAGGAGCTTTCTGCTGTCCAAACTTGTCACATCTTGTAATTGTATTCAGGGGAGGTACAGTATCCTGGTGATTAAAACATGCCATTGTCTTGCACAAGGCCTGTGATGTTGCTAGAATATTCCTAAAATTGTAAAATGCTACTGACTCAGTTATAACTGATTTATACTGAATTCCATTGTGACACAGCTAGGTCACATGTTACTTGAGGTCTTCCAGCCTATGAGTGTAGGTCAATGGCTTCCTCTAATCATGAGCATAATGTCAGGGCCTAAATATGGTGCTATGTAGCCGTAGATCTGATGTACAGGCCAGCTATTCTCGAAACGTTCGTAGCCCTACGAACTTCTTAAGCCCATTCTTAACACATTGGCTATGATCAGAGTTAAGAATTCTTAGGGCTATGAACGTTATGAGAATAAGAGCCCAAGGCTCAAAACTGCTTTGCTTGTTTTCAGGATGCACGTAGCGGGTGTTGCTTGACAGACATCTTCTGTTCCAATATAGCTGTTGGGGTGGTTATGTGCCCCTGTTACAAAATTTGAACCTGTTTTGTTTTTTCAACAATGCTTATCTGAAAAATGTGAGAAAAATTATTTGTTTTTAGTGGACTCCGATGTGTTCTTCTATAGGCACTATATATACTACTGAACTTTCAATCAGGATACCGCAACATTCGATACTGTCACAGAACTAAGGACAACAGATGAAGAGAATGTGTATTAAAATTTATTACTCGCCCGTGGAAGATACTGCAGTGTAATATTTTCACGGCAATATTACACTAGTGTAATACAGCTATGACGTCACACTGCTAATACCTCTGTTACAATGGTATTAGACTTTGTTTGACTTGCGGGAGCTGAGAGTCATCACACTGTAGGCAGTTTCGCGGCAGCCTCTATCAATTTCTGTCAGAGAGTAATAAACAGAATACTAAACCGCTTCTGTGAAATACCATTTTTATTAAACTCGTGAAAGATTTAGTATCAAACTTGCTTTTCACTCGTTTGATACCAAATCATCAACTCGTTTACTAAAAATGGTATTACACGAAAGGTCGTTTAGTATCCTCTATATCTTTCATAATTGTCAGCATTCTCGCTTCCATGGCAACATAAGTCATCTTCAGCATCTGCCTTGTCCTAATAAAAGTTTAGCAGTACATTTCATATTGTTATGGTTCATAAAGAATGTTTGCTTGAGTCCACATTTATCCATTGACCACTGATGATGTAAAGAGATTACATCTACATATTCTGAGATGATTGTACCGGTAGTTGTACACTTTTACTTTCATAATCCAAAAATGGAACTGTTGGCCAAATAAGAAACAAACTGTAAATATTCAATTCAATTAATTGCTTTAGGTTTGTTTTTGTTTTGTTTTTTTTTGGGGGGGGGGGCTTTCTGCTCGTTTTGGTTGATTCATATACTGCAAAATCAAAATAAGGGTTGCCAAGGTTTTCAGTGAATGTGACCTACAATACAATCCTCATTATTTTGTTCTGGTGGCTGATAGTCAGTAGGAAGTATCTTGTGCACTTCAAAGTATATCAGCTGTCGTTTATCTTCTAAGTAAAATTTCCATTGAAGGATTGTTAGATTCTATTTGAATTTAGATGAAACAATTAAACCAAAATGTAAAATATATCTTGTATTTTGGAGCTTTATATAATTCATTGAGCAGTTGATGATCTTAAAAGTGGATTGGGTGGATCAGTGCTCTAGTCCAGACTGGATTATTTACAGGCCACGGTCATATGGTTGGAATAGCTGAATATGAAAACAAAACATCTAAACACACACAGATTGTCACTGTACTTTGTCACTGCCATTAAAAGGTAATTTAATGGCAGTTAGAGTAAGGGGGGAGCAAAAGTACTTCTTTTCTTCTTCTTTTTACTTCAAGAGTTGTCTCCCTTTTGTTTCCTCAATGTGGTAAACGTCTGAGGCCTGCGTTACTTTGAGACGTTCTAACTTCAGCTGACGCACCATGATATACCTGACATACTGTTCAAATCATCCTTACACCCACCTCACTTACTCTCAGAAATTTTCAGCTTGGACCTAAGTAAACTGATGAACTGTGGTGCAATCTCCTGTGAAAGTATTGACAAGGTAAAACTGGTTGTAGGTGCGACCACACTGTTGTTTGATGTACTTAATTCCGTGGTACGTATTACGATGCTTTACGAGGGAGGCATGCAATGTCTTCCACTGGTTTGTTACTATGCAATTGGCTTGTTAGATTCATTCACAATTACTGTTGTATATTATTGTATATTGAAAAAATACACTGCAACTTTTTTAAAAGAATAAAACCAAAATATATGACAATCAGTTTGTTGTGTCCTTCTGTCCTTGAACTAAAAGCTCACATGTTCATTTTAGGTAATTTTAATACAAGTAAATGCCTACAATGCTTCCTGCCATGAATCAACAATTGGAGATTTGGGATATAAATATCGATCTCCAGCAAGCACTGCTTGTTACAGACAACAAAAAGGCATCAGGTGCTCGTGGACTTGATGTATGTCATGCCAACTGCCTGGATCGATATTCATATTGTCAATCACTGCATTATCTGGTCCAAACTTGATTCTTAACATCATATTACAGTCGGAACTGAAATGTAAGAACCAGCTTTGTTTCTACGAGAGCGGAAGGTCGCGGGTTCGATCCCCGACCGCTTCAAACCAAAAGACGTTAAAATATGGTACTTGTTGGTCCCTGCCTTGCGCTCGGCATTAACGGGCACAACAAGGACTGGTAGGCTCGGAGTCAGTATAATGTGTCCGAGTGGGGTATTCATGCTTCACTGCGGCATGGTATCTCAGTGGGCTAGCACTATAAAACCAGCTTCAGTCTGGGCTAGTACAGGCAGCCGCACATACACATACACACGCATGCACGTCGTCATATGAGCGAAATATTCTCAAGTACGACGTTAACCCAATTTCACCTCCCCTCACCTCACCTTTGTTTCCACATTTAAGGTCTTTGGAAACCATTTTGCATTATACTACATGTTTAACTGTTTTGAGTCCCATCCGAGGGAAAGGCACCTAAACATCAGCCATCTAACACACTCAGCCACAGTGACTTCCATTAAAATGGATGTCTGACAACTGGTAGTCCAGATCACATAGTATTCTCAAAGTATGAATATTTTTCTTGAAAAGTATGCTTTTTTCAGTTCCAAAATTTTACTTAGTTTATCAAAATGGATACAACCAATAATGAATTTGATTTATTTGTCCACATTTTGATAAGTTTCATTTATCTCAAATATTCCAGAATGACATCTAACAGCACAGAGAGTGCTTGGAGAAAATGACTGAATTACCCATGCACCTAAATTCTTTTTATCTCAGACATGTTTTCCACTGGCATCAAGGAATCAATGCCTTTTTCATTATCTTAAACTGTTGGTTATTGAACCCAACAGTAAATCTAAAAACATGTGTATCCCTGAGTTCATTTTTAGGTGTACATCCATAGTTGTATGATACTGTAGTTGGCTCCAGAAGTTGTCACATGCTGAACTGAGCATGGTAAACAGTAAAGGTGAAACCGACTTCTGTGTTGCAGTTTGATTACACCACATTTCACTGAAACCTGATTGACTGTTCTTCTTGATTTGTCTGCACATCTTTCTGCACACATGAGTGCTCATTCACTGATTCATTCCATATACATTGCTGAGAACAGCACCAGAACTAACTAACTCTCTCACTCCTCCCATATCAAGGGACACCAGAAATGTTCTTTTGTAACATTGTGCATCTTACACTGTTTTGCCCCCATAAAACTGTACTGACACAATTTGAAAATAACAACATGACAAAGGGGCGATGGGCCAGATGTGAGAACACTTGGTGTCATAAACCCTGCTGTCAGTTGATTAAATTCAATTAATATCCTAATAAAAAACAAAAGAACAAAACTTTTGTGCACACAAAGCCAGATTTTGTCCATTTCTGAGAGTTGTCTTTCTTAGTTGTCCGCGATGCAGTGATTGGTTTTCACAGGGCTTCAATCAACTCCTCCTCCTGCCCGGCGGTCAAGTCAATGTTAGTTGACATAAATAACTCCTCCTCCTGCCCGGCGGTCAAGAGTCGTGGGGCGGAGGAAGGAACAGCCTTGGCATTCATGTCAATGATCTCCTCTCCTTCCTTGTGGATTTCTTTGTGGGCAGCCAGCAAATACTTCCTCTGTTGTCTCCTCACTAAATCAGGGAGGTTCCAAATCACATGTTGAATCAGTCATTGTAAAAATGTTCATATTTCAGAAACCCAAATATTAATCATGCACTGAGATCATCAAAAGAAATTTTGGAGAAATTATTTTAGATGATGTTAAATATATATATATAGGATAAGTGGGTCTGACAGCAAGTTAAACAGGCTAGATGCTCTTACCTTTTTCTCTGACGGTTGTCTTCTGCACCTCTGGAAGGAGGAAACAGTGTACCAAGTCAGCCACAATCTCCTCCGAATCCAGCTGTGAACGTCTGAAAACACAATTACAATTGTATGTAATAGTAAGGCATAGTCATATGGATCAGGAAAATACAATTATGTGGGTCAAAGAAACAAATATTTGATAGGCAAGCACAAATGTGTGATAGAGAAGCATAATTATGTGTCATCTAGTGCGAGTGGGAGTATAGTTTTACACCGCTTCTAGCAATATTCAGCAATATCACGGCGGTGACACCAGAAATGGACTTCACACATTGTACCAATGTGGGGAATCAAACCCAGGCCTTTGGCATGACGAGCGAGCGTGTGTCATGAAAACACAATCTTGATTTAGGTAAACACAATCAAAGCTTTGTAGTACGAAAAAATCTGGGCCCCAGTCCACGAAGCAATCTTGGACCTAAGGTGATCATAATTCCCAATAGGTTTACAATTGTCGTAACACTAAGATTGCTTTGTGGACACAGAACCCTGGACTCAAGGCCACCACTGCTGTTGTCACCTGATACTGAAGGAGCACATTCCTACACCTGAAGTGAATGCTGTAAAACTTTTGTCAAATATAGAATTGTTTACAGCACACTGAATAAATATGAACACAAAACAAGTGGTACACAAGTTTGTTCTGAAAGTGGTGATTCTGGGGGCAGGTGCCCTTATAATGTGGGTGACTTAAACGGTGTATATTTCACTCCACTGTTTGAAGAATGGCGCGCTGTTAACTTACTTATCCTCAATTTCATATGCCACGTCGTTGATGGTGACGGCCATCTCCTGGATCTCCTGCCGGGCCTGTTGGTCGGCGGTGTTGTCGATGGAGCCGAGGATGATGTCCTCCAGGAAGGTGTCCACAGAGTTTTGATGCACTTTCACCGTCTGGGGACAGAAAAACACAGCTGCACGTCCACACCCATGTTCATGCCTCAGACACTTTTGCTGTTATTGTTTCACACAGGGTTGCTTTTGGCACCACTGAGGCTTTGTCCTCACCTGTTTAAAGATCTCATCTTCTTCTCGTCTCCTCCTCTCCTCAACCTGTCTCCTCCCACTCTCCTCCGCCTCCCGGATGCGCCGCTGTCTCTCGGCCAGCATGGAGAAGGCATGGATCCGCCTCTCCTCCTGCAGGCGTGTCAGCTCCTTGCTGAGGAAGTCAAACATATCCCCCAGACTGGAGCCCTCCACCTGGCTGAGTGCCTCATCCACCAGAGATTCCTGCATCAAACACAGAGGTCAGTCAAACATGTCTCCTGCATCATACACAGAGGTCAGTCAAACAAGTCTCCTGCATCACACAGAGGTCAGTCAAACATGTCTCCATCATACACAGAGGTCAGTCAAACATGTCTCCTGCATCATACACAGAGGTCAGTCAAACATGTCTCCTGCATCATACACAGAGGTCAGTCAAACATGTCTCCTGCATCATACACAGAGGTCAGTCAAACATGTCTCCTGCATCATACAAACACAGAGGTCAGTCAAACATGTCTCCTGCATCATACACAGAGGTCAGTCAAACATGTCTCCTGCATCATACACAGAGGTCAGTCAAACATGTCTCCTGCATCATACACAGAGGTCAGTCAAACATCAGTCAAACATGTCTCCTGCATCAAACACAGAGGTTAGAGTCAAACATGTCTCCTGCATCATACACAGAGGTCAGAGTCAAACATGTCCTGCATCAAACACAGGTCAGGGGCAAACATGTCCGGCATCATACACACTGTCATGACACAAGGATAGTAGTTTACACGATGAAGACCTGTCCATGAGAACAGTACCACAATAATACCACTAGTCTGTCTCACAGTCTGTGGACCACATTATTTCCCCTTGAAGCAAGTCTACATTTCTACAGGTTCAGGTTCTGAATCCCCCATCTCACTTTGGCTCCTTTTCAATTTAAAAGGAATTATTTGTTTCTATCAAAATTATATATATATTCAGAGACTAAGTATAATAATACCACTACAATCAACCGATTAGACATCTCCAATTATATAGTATATTGTCAGGTCCAGGGTATTTATAATAACAGAATGGAGGTGTGCTACACTGGGCAATCAAGGACGCAGACAATGGAGTCCACGGGAGAACAGTACCTAGCTAAGTGTTAACGGCACGACCCATGGCTCACCTGACTCAGTGCTCCATCCAGGAGTGAGATAACTACATGAACACAACTAGATTTACCCTGAGGAACCTTCAGCCACCATGTCCACCTACACTCTCTACCATATGCCGCAATACACAGACAATAGAACTCAATCACTTGGGCTTCATAATTAATTCACTGGATTTCCACCACTTCACGATCGATCGATCTCTACTGCATAATTGATCAAGTTCACCGCCTACTAGCCTGCTGCCACTGTCTGTCAGACAGGACTATTTCTCCATTCTAATCCAGACTGTGAAGTAATCAGGTAGACTGGTAATAAAGCACCAAAACAAAGGGAGACAACAAAGTTTGAAATATTGTCGGAAAGAAATAATATACATTCATTATTTATGGCTTGTCTTAAATATTTTCAGAGTGCTTGCTGGCAGCTAGTAGTGAAGAGCTCAGACTAAAAATAGGATGTGCTTCTATAATAACAATAACAACAACAATCATCATCATCATCATCATCATCATCATCATCATCATCATCATCATCATCATCAATCTGTTAGTGTTGTTGGATATAAATGTTTGTAGTTGTTGTTGTTGCTGTTGTTATATTAGCACGTCTTCATTGAAGTCTTAGCTCTTACCCTGTACAGAGGATTGGGGTTCAGCAACATTAATGGCAAATCAAGAGCGAGAGTAACATATTTTTTCCTACCAGTAGAGTGGGATGACATACAATCATGACATCCGGACCTCTGTGAGGTCTAGTTTAGTCAAGTATAGAGTACTGGTGATCTGTTGTGACCAAGGTTGGTCGTGGGAAATCAACATAAAAGTTAACTGTCTAACGGAAAAATGGCAGACACGTGTATTTCCCTGTCACCACAAGGGGAGACAACCAACTTTGAGGTTACAGAGACTTCTATGGCACATATAGGCCTCTTAAGGCCCAAGGTCACCCTAAAACCTTACCTACTACTACCCAATCTACCTACCTACCTATCTACCTACCTAGAGGCTTCTTGATTACTGCAATATAGGGTATGATGACACACAAACGTAACCACCCAACATCCCAGTCAACACAGCGTTCTCCCTGTTTCCTGTTTATCCCAAGGGAGACAACCCACCTTGTGCTCATGAAGCCTCCTCTGTCGCTGCAGAGCAATGGTGGCCTGCATCTCCTGTTTCTTGACGACCTGTTCCGCGTCCTGCAGTGCATGTGTGGACCGCAGCTCGTGGATCAGCTCCATCCTCTTCTCCTTGCCCTCGAACATCTGTACAACACAACCATGATCCATCACCTGTCTCACCTTGCCTGGGACAGACCCGGTCTTGTATTCTCTTTTATATATGGATATCAACAACTTCACATAGTCAGAAAACATAGACAAACACACTAAACCAGCGACATCCATCAGCACAGCAACACAAACTCCTATCACTCTGTTATCAGCAATGAAATAAAGTGAGCCAATCAGCTCACACTAATGGGAAACAAAAGAGAGAAAAAAACTTGACTTGGTTAGCCCTGGAATTACATGCAGTCTGTATATTTTACTGTAGGCAGAGTTTCACCCAACGATAGCATTACATCCGATATGCGTAATAAAATGCTTACAAGTCACAAGTCACAAGAAATGCATTCAAGTATGCCATGGGCCATCAGTTTGAAGCACAATAGCTACTTCAAGTGGCGGTGAGTGAGTTCAGTTTGAAGCCACACATAGCAATATTCCAGCTATATGGCGGCAAATACTTCAAGAGCTCTTTGGAAGTAATGAGTACCAGCCAGGTGATTCATTTTGATTCATCAGTAAAGTCAGAAGCTGACATCACCGAGGGTTGATAACCAGAGTTCTTTTCAGTGTTGGTTCCCTCCTGTTCACCTTGAAAATACCCAAATTTGTCCAATGAATCATACTGCTCACTGAGAACTCTTCACATGAATTTCACTTGATGTTCACATGATCTTCTGGTGTGTGTAGTTGGGGTTTCATCACAGAAATATTGTCTCTGGGTATGTTAGAAACCTACTTCTTCTAAGTCTGCTGTTTAGACACTGGGAACCTATGTTTTCCATGTTAATACAAATGTAACTACATGACTGGCACAAAAATACAGGGAGTTTTAGAATCCAGACGTTGACCAAACGTTATGCTGTTCAATTCATAAATAGTGACACTTGTATTCTGGACTTCATGAGAACATATACATGAAAACAGCCACCCAAACCGTTATTTATTTTCGACAGGGAGATATTTATCATTGAACTTGCTCCACTGGGTTGTCAATAGGTTCCTACTAAGAACTGGTGTCCTATTGGTAAGGTCCATGGGCAAGAAGTGAATGTGCCTTAACAGAAGGACTTACCATGTTCTGGATAGCTCGGCCTCGGATCACCTGCTGGAGGAAGATGGTGGCCAGCTCCCTCTCCTCATCCACCTGAAACATCATCAGCATTGTCTTTTTTATCATCCCTGTCATCATCATTGGTGGCAGCAACATAATTGTCATCACCATCACTTATCTACTTTCTATCATAACTGTCATCTCCATCATCATCATCATCATCATCATCATCATCATCATCATCACCATCATTTATCTACTTTCTATCACAACTGTCATCTCCATCATCATCATCATCATCATCACCATCATTTATCTACTTTCTATCACAACTGTCATCTCCATCATCATCATCACAACATTAAGTTTGCATACTTAAATTACAGCACACTCAGCAGTATACCAGTTAAAAATTTTCATAGCAGCCTGTAAATAACCTGGAGTCTGGACAAGACAATCCAGTGATTGATGGTTTGAGCATCGTCAGCTCTATCAGGGCACACTGACCCACCATTAACCAAGTCACTGACTACCCTATCGATTTAGTCGGCTCATCATGATGCTGGGGACTAATTCATTTCCATCTACATCAATGTCATCATCCATACATCAACATATTTACCGTAATCTTCATCATCATCATGATCATCACTGATTTAATGCATGTACATGACAGTATGTTTTGGGGAAAACATTCAAGACAGTAATGGCTGCTTTTACACTGGTTGCAGCAATGACAGTTTTGGTGAACACAGATGTGAGGCATTGGGACGTAGCATGACAAACACGTGCTCCAGAGACTACAGGGATCTCCTTCCCACAGGAAGAGGTAGTCAGGGAGAAAGATGTTAAGAAACAGAACTCCTACCTGTGATGGCACCTCCACAGAGGGTGTAGGTGGGCGAGGTACTGGCTTCTCAATCTTCTGGAGGAATCGCAGGGGTTTGGCCATCTCCTCCCCTCGGGTCTTGGCCTCCTTGATGGACTGGGGGACAAAAAGGAAAGACATGAATTGTGACTCAATATCTACACACACAATTCATTCAATAACTGGTCATCAGTAATACACAGGACTATTAGGCAGACTTTCTATATTGTCACTCTCTGTCAACACACCTACATCACTGAATCAATTGTCATTATCAATACTTGACTATGTTCTTCCATCCAACACATACAACCTCTTTGTGACTATGCCAAAATTCTAAATATTGGCATCTCTGGTTCTAATATTCACTTGAGGGACAACACCAATGTAATTTAGGCCTTGAATTTGGGGGGCTGAAAAAAATCATAACCAGGGCAAATCTGGGATTCAAACCCATGATCTCAGAATTCTGCCTCAAGTAAGGGACATAATTCAACACGTCCTCGCGGTCAGCCTCCTACCTCATGCATCTCCATCAGCTCCCTCTGTTGGCGGTACTTGCGCTTGATGAAACCGGCCTTGGTGACTGTCTTGGGTTTGGGGGCCTTCACCCTGGGCTGCATCACAAAGTCAGGCAGGGACGCCTCCAACTCCAACAACCCTGCAGGAGACAACAACACTGCTTACAACAGAGCTCCAACTAAGTTGCAGTATTCATAACATACACAAAATATATCACCAGTACTGTAGAACACTGCTGTAATCAGCATCCAGCTACATGAAGGTGGCCTGTAAAGAATCATGGCTAGATGAGAAACCAGTGATTGATATTGTCAGCAACAATTACAGTCTCACCACCCAATACACTGTTTCATTTCCAACAGCAAACAATTTGCTGGTGAACTGTTTAAACAGAGGATGCCCCAAGAAGAAAACAACATGTGAGGTTTAAGTTTAACTGTAATATCTCAATGTCTAAGGAAATATTTCCTTAATATTCTACATTAAGTAAACTGACACCAACCTTGGTATGTGGTGAGATGCCTGCTCTTCACAACAAACTGTTCCGAGCCACGGTCAATGAAGATACCAACCCGCGTCTTGGGTGCATAACTCTGAGACGCAAATTCGGAGTAGTCTTGAATGACGTCGCGGCGCTGAAGTTTCCCCTCAACATGCTCACGTTTACCAGTGAGCTTCCTGATCACTGAATTTAATAATAGTCATAACAATGAGAACAACTGTAACAAATTCAGTCCTTGTGATCACTGTATCCTTAAAAGCTAAGAAATTAGCAGAGTATGAAAGTCAAAATGCTTCTTGATAAGGTCTGCAATCATAGCCTTCTAGATATCCATTTGCGAAAATTCCACACAAATTCTGTTTCCTAAGGCAAAAACATAGCTGTATTACAGTGGGGACCTCAAAAATGAATATTGACAAGTCACCTGCATATCTCAACAGTAACTGATTGTGGCTTGATGGAAGGTGCCGCTCCAACGTTATTTTGCTTAAGCTTCTTTTCTTTTTACAGTGATACCTACTTTTGATGTGCTCATTCCTGATTTTCCTTACACGGTGTTCTTTCTCTCTCTGTTTCTTGGACCTAGGAGAAAATTGAGATGGCAAATCAGTTCCACATGAAGGGAGACAACTGCTTCATACTCAACAAATTATCTCCCTTTTAAACATGATCATTACTATAACAGATTGCACTTCATCATGGTAAATAATATATAAAATACCAAGGACTGGTAGTTACAATGCTCCATCAGTAAAACAATAATTGTTAAATGTAAATTTTGGTTGAATTGTCCAGGGTCTATTTGAAATTATCCATAAACCGGAAGTATTGTTGTATTTATGAGTAGAACTGACCAGAGTTTATCGAGTCTCTTAACGTTGAGCTCCTGATGGTTCTCCTCCCTGTGTTTCAGCAGCTTCTTCAGCACCTCCAGCCTCGCCTCCTGCAGTCTGAACACAATGTCATGTGTGAGTAGTTTCCATGGCAACAGTAGAAACAGTTTGTTTATGAATACAGTGAGTAGCTGCAAAGGCTAAAACTGCTGGGAAAAGGAATCAAATACTGTCATGGCTAGATTGGAACAGCGGTTCACAGCAGCATGTGGAACCAACCAGAACTGTTTGGGACAAGTATTAAAGTTTTCTGCTCTTGTACACTAACAAAGTAACATGGCTAGCTTAATAATTTCCTAACTTATGGATGGGGCAGTAACTATACAGTTGGTTAAAATAACAAGGTAGACTTGAAATCAGTAATGCCAAAGTCTCTTTGCAGATTCCTTCCTTACTTTTCAATCTCCTGTTCTCTCAGTGCCCATTCCTTCGTCTCCATCTCATCCATCATGCGACGTCTCTTTTCTAGCTGTGATGTGTCACTCAAGGGCGGCAGAGTTGCCTCCCATGCCCGCTTAGCTCGTGCTCGTTCTATCATCTCAACCTCAGCAAGCCCAGCTGGGAGACCTCGACCTAAGCAGATTCCAAGATGTCACACTGAGTGTTACACTGAGGTACCATTACAGTAAGTCAGTGAATTACATCCACTATTGTCTAGTGTGTTATGCCTGCACTGTAAGTGTGTGAGTTTATACTTCATATCACATCGGTAATAATTCAGCCCTATCGTGATGAGGGCCTGCACTGTAAGTGTGTGAGTTAATACTTCATATCACATCGGTAATAATTCAGCCCTATCGTGATGAGGGCCTGCACTGTAAGTGTGTGAGTTAATACTTCATATCACATCGGTAATAATTCAGCCATACCGTGATGAGGGCCTGCACTGTAAGTGAGTGAGTTAATACTTCATATCACATCGGTAATAATTCAGCTCTATCGTGATGAGGGCCTGCACTGTAAATGTGTGAGTTAATACTTCATATCACATCGGTAATAATTCAGCCCTATCGTGATGAGGGCCTGCACTGTAAGTGTGTGAGTTAATACTTCATATCACATCGGTAATAATTCAGCCCTATCGTGATGAGGGCCTGCACTGTAAGTGTGTGAGTTAATACTTCATATCACATCGGTAATAATTCAGCCCTATAGTGATGAGGGTTTGCACTGTAAATGTGTGAGTTAATACTTCATATCACATCGGTAATAATTCAGCCCTATCGTGATGAGGGCCTGCACTGTAAGTGTGTGAGTTAATACTTCATATCACATCGGTAATAATTCAGCTCTATCGTGATGAGGGCCTGCACTGTAAGTGTGTGAGTTAATACTTCATATCACATCGGTAATAATTCAGCCCTATCGTGATGAGGGCCTGCACTGTAAGTGTGTGAGTTAATACTTCATATCACATCGGTAATAATTCAGCCCTATCGTGATGAGGGCCTGCACTGTAAGTGTGTGAGTTAATACTTCATATCACATCGGTAATAATTCAGCCCTATAGTGATGAGGGTTTGCACTGTAAATGTGTGAGTTAATACTTCATATCACATCGGTAATAATTCAGCCCTATCATGATGAGGGTTTGCGCTGTAAGAGTGTGAGATAATACTTCATATCACATCGGTAATAATTCAGCTCTATCGTGATGAGGGTTTGCACTGTAAGTGTGTGAGTTAATACTTCATATCACATCGGTAATAATTCAGCCCTATCGTTGATGAGAGTTTAGCTGTAAGTGTGTGAGTTAATACTTCATATCACATCGGTAATAATTCAGCCCTATCGTGTGATGAGGGTTTGCACTGTAAATGTGTGAGTTAATACTTCATATCACATCGGTAATAATTCAGCCCTATCGTGATGAGGGTTTGCACTGTAAATGTGTGAGTTAATACTTCATATCACATCGGTAATAATTCAGCCCTATCGTGATGAGAGTTTGCGCTGTAAGTGTGTGAGTTAATACTTCATATCACATCGGTAATAATTCAGCCCTATCGTGATGAGGGTTTGCACTGTAAATGTGTGAGTTAATACTTCATATCACATCGGTAATAATTCAGCCCTATCGTGATGAGGGTTTGCACTGTAAATGTGTGAGTTAATACTTCATATCACATCGGTAATAATTCAGCCCTATCGTTATGAGGGTTTGCACTGTAAGTGTGTGAGTTAATACTTCATATCACATCGGTAATAATTCAGCCCTATCGTGATGAGGGCCTGCACTGTAATTATGTCCTGACCATCAATGCCAGACTTCAATATTCATGTTTGTCCACTTGCCTCAGACTATTATACAGTGTGAGATAAATACAATTCCATTACGCTGATCCAAATTATTTGATGATCCAAATTTGACAGTCCTGATTCTGAACCAGCTCTGAGGACTAGGAATAGATGATGCTCATTATTCCGTGGCCATGTTTTAAAGATGACATTTTATACTCCAGGACACTTTCATTACCACATATTTGTTTTGGAAATCACTGACAAAGCCACAAGTCTCTAACAAACAAATCAGTGGCCATCTATCCCTTATATCCTGATGAAGTGAGAGTTTGTGAGAGTGTCAAGGTATGCAGTGCAAGTTTGGAGAATTTGGCCCCCCCTGTCAGTGGTTACACCAGTGTCCAACTCACCATACGACAATGTAGCCAGGGTCAGCAGTTCAGGCGCCTCCCCAGGCCTCACCACATATTCAGGGGTGTAGGGGTCAGTCTGAGCCTCAGAGTCACGATAATCGGTCTGTGTCTCCACGGTTTTCACCAGAGGTGTCGGAGGTCGCTCCATCTGGGCCTGGTCAGGACCAGCCAGGGGATCTTGTCTAGCAGGGAAACCAATCATTTCTTATGAAATTGGTCAATGTTGTCATTAAACTTTTAACAAATGTAAACAGGGGTCATTGTGATAGCATGGTCAAATATTGTTAAAAGAACTGGGGATATGTTCTACCCTGGAATCCCCATTGAGAGAGACATGCATGGGGTACAAGGAACTGCAGTGGACACTGGGACAGCATGGTGTAGTAGGGACCTGTACAGCCCCGGACAACCCACAGGGACAGCATGGTGTAGTAGGGACCTGTACAGCCCCGGACAACCCACAGGGACAGCATGGTGTAGTAGGGACCTGTACAGCCCCGGACAACCCACAGGGACAGCATGGTGTAGTAGGGACCTGTACAGCCCCGGACAACCCACAGGGACAGCATGGTGTAGTAGGGACCTGTACAGCCCCGGACAACCCACAGGGACAGCATGGTGTAGGGACCTGTACAGCCCCGGACAACCCACAGGGAAATAAGAGCAGGGACCTGGGGAAGTATTCCACTTGGAATCCCCAGCAAATGTGAAAACACTGTTCTCTACCTTGATGTGGCTAGCAGGACTTCAGGAGGAACTTGCTGCAGAAATGGGATGATCGGTCTGAAATAGAAGAGACATACTTCAGAAGACTGGTGACACATGCATTTGCCAGACTGTATGACCAAATGACTAATTCTAGAAGAAACATATGCTCATATTGTCTTGATGTTACTCTTTACAACGGAATCAGGACAAACCATGGACTAGTATTTATGAGATATCAGATCCAGCTTACCTCTTGAAGAATTTGTATCTGTTTCTGCCAGCAACTTCAGCATTGGCAAAATGCTTTGAAGAAACTTGCACAGATGGGTCATAGTTGAACCTAAACAGAGAAACAGCTGCACTAAACGTACAGGAACAATACCTGCATACTCAACAAGGCATGTGATACACATGCTAACTGGGGACTGTCTAGACCACTGGGTTCTGTTTCATCATCCTCATACCCAGTGTCATCAAATGTCAGCAATAACTTAACATAACACTTTTTATTAACAGAACTGGGTCCTGATCCACAAACTGTTCTTGGTGCTACGAGATTCATAAGCCTATGATAAACTATAGAGTTACGACAGTAGTGTGACAAACACTTTGTGGAGCGGGACCCAGTTCATTTAAATCAAGGGATGGTTACTAAATGTAACAGTGGTAGAGAGAAGTTTACTATTACCACAAATTCCTTACGTTCCAGGATTCTTACTAATACAGAAGTACATTATAAACTGTTATTGATTGGTATTGATATACATGATATCAACAGACACTTAGGTGATATTCTCAATCAACATCACACCATGAAGTGTTGCATAGGTTGTAAATTGTGGTATTTTGTGACAGACTTCTGTTACTCAGTCGGGAGAAATTATCAATATTAGCATGATTAGACTTGAGCACTGGACCACCATTTAAATCTTACAACTGCTCATTGTGAGGATTTACTCAACAGCGACAATAGGCCAGTGTCAGTGTCAAACACTCTCAACAATAAACCAATCAACAACCCTACTTCCACTGAGAGATTCTATTTTGGTGTGTTCTAACATCAATTTGATTTTCACAATAAGCATTGTAAACAACTGAAATTCCGTCTCAAAATTTGGTAGATTTCCTCACGTTGTGTATCTGATGAGAGCTTCTCGCTGCTGGTCTGCGTAGCCACGCCACTGTCGGGAGATAAACTTGGGCACAGGGTCAGTCACATCCAGGCGCATTCCAAACCTTGGGTGATGACGGAGCTCGCTGAACATCGTCTTGTAGTTGGGCACACGTTTCTGAAGGGAGATTGTTATACTAGAGTTCACATAAAGCACATCACAGGAAGAGGAGGAGCATCATGCATTGTGACAAACTTTGAGAGGAGCTAAATATAATGTGTTCACATTTTATCCCATTCTCAGTTAAAAAACAAACCAAAATCTTCCCAAACTCATATTTGACACAAGCTATTTAAATGAGCCATAAATTTCATGAATTGTTGTGATTTATTTATTTTGCTTCAGTTCATTGTGTCTTTGGGAACATTTCAGACAAAAAAAATGCCCTCATGCAAAACCCTCATAATTACACTGATGACAACAACAAAAATATGTAGTTAGTCTTGATAAGGATGACGACCCTCAGTGTGTGTAGGATAATCTTGAATGACAGCTAAACACTGGCAAAATTCAATCTTGGGTAGGAGCAATTTTACAGTAATTACACACATGAACTTAAACATATCAAAATTCTTTCAACAGAATTGCAGCTTGCTGATGTTCATTGTACTTACAACCCTGTCTGTGCTTGTGTGGGCTTTAAATGGCCCTGGCATGATCTCTCTCACTAGCCAGCACATAGTGGCTATCTGCAAAAGGAAACAGTAACAATGAATGAATCTAGTTTGGTGTCATCTTAAGGCAAGGAGAGTTTAACAGTGGTTCACAATTATTACACAATCAGCTGGCATGTGTTTTCAAAAGACAATTATAGTTGTACATGTAATCACTGCATCTCTATGTCCATATCGATACTATGAAATTCAGATTGGTATATGTTGTCACTGTTGAGTTTTGTTTAGTGCATTTCGAGTGGTACGATATTTCTCCACAAATAAACCTGTAAATCATACTTCTGCAACACTGACATGGAAGTCAAAGGAGACGACACTGCGAAAAGATTACTGATGTCCCATTTCTGAAGAAAGTTACCTGTAACATTGACATCGCTTCGGTGATCTATCTGTTCATTCGTTCAAATTAAATTCATAGCTTTGACGAAATCGGATTATGACAGTATGGCGAACGTCTTTATCGCATTCTTATTTAACAGAACCATAAATGGTCCAAATTGTCTGAAAGCGGGTGGTAATAAATGCAAACACCGTAAACAATGGACTGTCAAACTTAAACTGGAATTCTATTAAAATCTAAATACATACCATACAGGTAATCGTGGGTCCTGGATGGATTAGCATTAGATTTCCCACGCAGTGTTTGTGTTTGAGTTGCCATTTTAATGTTTTCGAAGTACTGTTACTGTAGAATTTCACGCATATCGTAGCCTCGAAGTATGTCCAGCCATTATCCACAAACAAGATGGCGGTGATTACGCCGTCCCCATGGTGACACCGAAATCTCGTTTGTGTGGGACATTTCAATCGTGTATGTTAAGATTTCATGTGGGGTGTATTTATCATATATCTTAAAGACACACTAGAAAAAGGTGGATTACATTTCAAATGATACCCAACTGCAGTCAAAAGGGATAAAGTGGTTAAACTGGTTCTACTATTAGTTCGCGTAGCAAGCTTTGCGTTCTCAGGCAGACATGAGCCCAGTCGCACGATAACGTTTCACCAGTAATGCGCGCGTTTGTGGTGTTCCGATCCCATTATTCGCCCCCTGTGACAATTATGGATTGCTGAAGACCAATTCTAAATCATATATGTTAATGTACTGCTACTACTACTACTCCTACTATTACTACTACTACTACTACTACGACGACGACGACGACGACATCAATATAGAAAGTATTGCGAGCAAGCTATCATGGTTTAAATCGCCCTCTCTAATCATATAAAATGTGCTCCTTTTATACATTCAAACACAGTCCTCAGGAAAGAAGAAAGGCCTGATTTCTGACTCAAACTATTATGTTTTCCGTGTGTGTGTGTGTGTGTGTGTGTGTGTGTGTGTGTGTGTGTGTGTGTGTGTGTGTGTGTGTGTGTGCGTGCGTGCGTGCGTGCGTGCGTGCGCGCGCGCGCGCGTGCGATGTAGAAATAACAACAAAGCTGTTGTTCATGTTTTTGCGATGTTGGCGACGGACAAATTGTCATAAAAATGTGCAACATTCAATCATGTAAGTTGCCTTCTGTTTGAAAGAACCTTGTCACTGATCATATTCCAAATTCATGCTCATCCGTTGGCCCGAGACTACCACATTCTGCTAAGGACAACTAAGAGAACAATCAAATGTCGTCATCGACAAGTTGCTTTTGAAGGCAGTCATTCTGAAGTAGTTTTGATACTTCGAACTGGAACTGAATATAACTGACAGAAAATGTAAACAAAGTAGAGTATATACTCTGAGATCGGATGAAATATAAGGTGTCCACGCATCTTGTGGACTGGTCCACGTATGTATAAGACTGCGTCCATCTTGACAGAGGCGGGTCAGGTTTCAGATTTCATCTTTAACATTTGGACATTTTGTGTGACAGATGTTGAAGTTAGCAAACACCGAACTACCATACCACATGTTCTTACCAGTATCTGTCTCTTACTTCCCTTGATTTGATTTGAACATATTTTATTCACAAGTGACCGGGGGTAGGGAACAAGTTATCCAACGTAAAATACCCGCTCCTTACATACATGCATTTTATACATCTTAAGAAGGAATAGAGAGAAAGTATAAGAAAGTTAAGGAGAAAAGAGAGGAAGGGATATAACGTATGTGTTCACTCAAAAACGTTTTCACTGATATACATATATAAAAGTTTATACACATTTGAAAACATATTTCTTCTGTTGAACATTCATATCTGGACTTCCAAGTAACATTAATGACAATGTCATGGAGAGTCACGTTTTACAATACTTTTCAAATTAAACATAATGTCTCTCTTTCAATGTTATACATTCCCATTCTAGTAGGAAGTGATGTACATTTCCACAAGCATAGCCGCAGTACCAAGAAACAGAATATTTCAACAACAAAAAACCGTTAGACGTACACATAAGAAACTTTGTACATTTCACAAAATTGTTAACATGCAAGCTCCTGATTATCTCATAAACTTACTTCCATCTACTGATACTATTTCTCAATACAATTTGCGTAACAAGTTTTATTTGGCTATTCCAAAGTTTCGAACCACAGTTCTCCAAAAGTCATTAATTTTATCTATGATTGTGCATATTTACGGAATAACCTCTCCCCCACAATAAAATGTACCAATTCCTAAATATTTCCTATTTGGTGAAAGGAAGATTAATATCCTACACACTAAGTTAAAGAACCACTAAACTTTGTTTTTTGTTACTCTTTTAACCATTACATATGAAAGATTTGTGGTTAGTCTTATGCGGAACACCAAATTTATTCTTTAAAAACTTGTGGTTAATTAATACCGAGCGATTAAAAGTGGCCAAAAAGTCGCCTGCTTCTCTCTCGCCCGCCAACGAAACCACAGACAGGTTACGTAACTCTGTCGCCAGAGCACTGCAGTGACGTCATATGAGGAACGATTTTCAGTTAGTTGTATAGAAAGTGTGTAGCATGCTCATCATTTTGATGATTTCTCGACATCAACGAGGACATGCTGAATCGTTGCTTTGTCGTCAATTGCTCCTAGGTGTCGGGCGATGGTGTCCCCATGCACAGATTTCCACAGGACCCCGCAGTTCGTGCTAAATGGGTTATGTTTGTGAGTGCGAAACGAGCGTTGTGGAAGCCTGAAACGATATCTTACTTGTGTTCAGATTGCTTCACGGAAGTTAAAGAATCAAAACTACTTACTAGTTGTAGTAAAATATGTATATGATTGATGACCATAAAGATTTTCCATGACACAACTTGTAACATAACGATTTCTTCCTCGGAAGCGAGGTTGTGGTCGAAGTAACAATAATATTGTAAGTAGTATTATATTGACACCCACCTCGCTGCCAGGAGAGAAATTGTTATGTTATACGCTATGTCATGCAAAATCCTATTGGCCATCAATAAAATAAATATTTTACTACCAGTAGAAAGTAGTTTTGATTTTGTAACTCGGTGAAAACAAACCTAAATAGCA
The DNA here is from genome assembly GCF_003918875.1 of Haliotis rubra. Classification (NCBI taxonomy): domain Eukaryota; kingdom Metazoa; phylum Mollusca; class Gastropoda; order Lepetellida; family Haliotidae; genus Haliotis; species Haliotis rubra. The sequence continues at coordinate 283,984 of NW_025767591.1, forward strand.
TTTATCCTCAGACTGGCGGATGTTCCGGACAGGGCGCCGCCATTTTTGAAAATCGTAAAGTCTGTTAGAATTAATGAGATTATAGTTTGTTTTCATCAAGTTAGAAAATCAAAACTACTTTCTACTCGTAGTTAAATATGTATTGGAATCATAACCAAACGGATTTTGCATGACACAACTTATAACATAACGATTTCTTCCACGGAAGCGAGGTGGGTGTCGAAGTGACAATACTGCGCGGTAAATGTCTTGCTACATTCACATGGTTAATGTCCACTCACCAGTATGTAGATACTAGTCAATGTACGTCTTTATATTTGGTCTTATAATCCTACTAATATTTTTATTATACTTGTATGCATTTTGAAACTAAATAAAAAGCAGACGATCTGCTGATACTTATAGTGAATTTATAACAAAACTGTAATAGCTAGACATTTTATAGTTTGCCAATGTGAATCATAATCCGCACACACACCCTAGTGTATGTTGTCTGTCTCATTACACTTCACGGCGAAAACAATGATTCTGTTGACTGCTACGACAAATGAATAAAAACAAAATGCAAATATTAAAATTAAAACAGATTAAAGTTATAGGAACAATATCAGGCCATTACCTTGTTTGAGGAATGTATCCATCAATATCCACAAAACTGTTCCAAATGATGTGTCTTTTAACAGTTTAATATACGAAAAAGTGATCAATCTTTTCAGGTATTGGTGTATAGTCTCATTGGTCACCCAAGATAGCACACCTGGCAACTAATTGCATAATGTCCGCCTTTCTTTAAAAACAGTAATTTAGTTAGCCAATAATGGGCAATCAATCAATGTATTGCCGGTTAATCCTTTGAACGAAGCACGTTGTTTTTACGCAGACACCGACACGACAGAGTGTATTCAGTATAGATTAGTAAATTTACATACATAAACACTACCTTTTGACAATTCCGCTGTGTAAGATAAAAGTAATTAATCAATCAGCGTGTTATCGGTTAATCCTTTGATCGATGTTTATAATGTTGAATATTTACTCCAGACACAAGAAATGCCAAATGGGAACCTTTGTCGGGTAATCTAAGTGTGTTACCACTAATTATACCTGTTATAAATTCATTAACTGACCATCAAGGGAATGATGACAAATAACATGTGTAGGTTTATACCACCTAACACGGGTTACAACAAGGGAGTATTAATTGCTGTATTGCATGTGAAAACTTATGGGCCGACACTGTTTTGAGAATACAAACAGATTTTTACATGACATGATTAAATATCGAGGTAAAAAACACAGAAATGGGATCAATTTAGATCAGTCATTATACAAATAGGGCCTAACGACACCAATCGATTTTGACAGAATCGTCTATGAAAACAAGTTGTAACTCGGAAACTAGGCAAAGCAGGAGACAAAATAAAATGACAGTAGATTGTGAGAACATATAGCTTTCATTTTCCACAACAATTGTCACGATTTCAGGTTTATACAAGCCTGTAAACAAGATAATTTACCCCCTAAAATGTAGATGAATTCTGCATCGGCCCTCAAAGCTATTCCTCATATGACGTCACAGAGACGCGCCGCTCTGATTGGTTGAAATTTCGTTCGCGGGTGAGAATTGTGCACTGTTGTCAAAAAGGTCGATTTAAGTCAATTAAAGGTCGAAATGAGTAGTTTTAATGACGGGGTTTCATTTATAACGATGCCAGTTAGTGATTTATGTATTTGTACCCCCTAGGGTTTATGTGACCTTTAAGACATTTATGCAGTTCTTTAAATGCTGATCTTTTCCGTGTCAATTTATCTGAAAGTAAAGCTTGCCATTGTGGTGCTCCGGGAAGATGCCAATCATATCTTTCAAAAATGTCCAAAGTATGTCAGCTCCCGGTTTGATTTGATACAAGGCTTTTAAATCCTAAAAGTTAGCTTAGACATTAACACCATTTTGTACAGCAGCCTTAGCCTGCCACAAACTATAAATGAAAATATTTTTAGTCACGTCCATAAATACATTGTACGTAGTAAGCGCTTCAATCAATGTATAATATGTCTTGCCTCTGTTTATTGTCCATTACATGTAATCTTTCCATGTAATTGTCGGGAGGGGGCTTTAATAAACATTACTCCCGCTCTTCACTCACTTCATTGGCTTCCCGTCCACTACCGCATAAAATATAAAACTCTACTGCTTGTTTTCAAAAGTATCCATGGTCTAGCTCCTCAGTACCTCTGTGATCTGTTCCACCGTTATACGTTCCCTCCGATCAAATGACCAGTGTCTTTTGACAATTCCTGTGCCTAGGACAAAATCATATGGTGACAGGTCACTCGACTGGCCCTCATCTCTGGAACAATCTTCCATCCCACCTCAGAACACAACCAGATTTTGCTGTTTTTAAATCAAATCTAAAGACTTGTCTCTTTGCTGAAGCATTTGAACTCTATGTGATATCAATACCATCTTAGAGCCATAGCGCCTTTGAGCGGTTTGCGGATATTGGCTATACTAGTGTATGTATCAACATCAATAATAAGTTGAATAACTTGCATGCGCGGATCCAGAGAGGGTGGGGGGTGGGGGGGTTTGCACAACCCCCCAAGAGTGTATCAAATGTACTACATGTTTTATGCCCAGGGTTCCGAGGATTGGGGTGCAAACACACACGCACGCACGCACGCACACACACATACATACCACCCCCAAACGAAAATCCTGTATCCGCCCCTGACTTGTGTCCAATCCCTTTCAATACTGAATAAAATATGTTCAAACAAATAAACAAACAATCTTTCAAATCGAAACGATATAGGTCATAGTTTAGCTGACAAGTCATATATCCTATATATCTTACTTCCCTTACAGGCTTAGGGCGTTGGTCATTTGTCGAGTTAAGAACCACAGCGGCAACCATACGCCCTTGAAGATGGGTGGATTTACCTCCCTTTACCTGCTCGTGCGCCCATATGTTCGTTTTCGAACGAAATATACATGTGATTTTACATACACGTAAAGTACGTTAACATATCTGAAAGACATTGTCGAAAACAGTGCAGACGAACTTTTTAACACTGTGGAAAATCAATGCAATAAATTATACAATAAATAAATATTACAGCGCTTCTTCAATTCATTGGTGTATAGAATTTAACCAACACATACTTGTAGTCTCTGACAGTATTGTTATCAGATATGAATGTTGTATCATCTACCGTAGTTTATTTATCAGTGACGAATTTCGTGTGTTTAAAATATTTGGTATTGAAACCACGTTCATACAAGCATCGGTCCACCGTGTATCATGCTGTAAGCCGGCGTTAGGTGTTGCAATCAGTCTAAGTAAACTTAGGCTCAGTATTATTCGTTACACTGCTACTCAGTATCAGGGATAATCTACAACAGGGCCCTTATATAGTCTCCCTGACTGTATCAGTATAGCAATAGGGATCGCATCAGTGAGTGATTTGGCTTTTAGTAGTATAACAACAATATCACGACAGGGGACACCGGAAATGGGCTTCACACACTGTATCGATGTGGGGAATCGAACCCGAGTGAACGCTTTAACCACTAGGCTACCCTACCGCAGCAGGGATTGTATCAACAGTAAATCCGAGTATAACCGGGTATACAGCACAAGTTGGCTACATATGGAAAGCCTTAATTCCCACCAATGTGAACAAAATACAGAAAATCTCAGTCACAGTAACTGTCCCTTTCCACTTACATCAGCTCCGCTTGAAACCGGATGAAGACAGATAAATGCTGTAGGAGATGTGTTGGCAATATTCCAGCCAGGTGACGGCGGTTTGTAAATAAGCAGGTGTGTATTCGTGGACCAGACAATCTTGGTGAAGTACTCGATTTATTTATTTTGTATGGTTTATCGGGGCATGCAGTCTGCCATACAGACCCTGAAACAAACATATCCAATACAGCACATGCAAATCTATAATATTTTCAAGTCTAGAAAACTGCAGTTTCAGGAAGTGAAGAAGGTCTGGTCCTTGTTATATTTTGAGATGGATACGAAATCTGAGGAACTGGCTTCACGGGAGTGATCAATATTGGGATTTGAGCGTGACAAGAAAGGTTGCCTTTGCAGCGCAACGCTGTCATAAAATCCGCGTGGATTGTCTCCCCTACTCCAGAGATCACCTCAGTGGGCACGCTCCTGAAGCAAGTCAAACGTGAGGTATTTCCTTTGTGAAGAAATACTTGCCGACAACAGATAAAAACTTCTCCAGACAAGATGAATCTGAAAAGTAGGACGAATGGTTATTATCGTTGTCATCCATGTGTGCAATAATAATCACCACCAACAGACGTTCAGCTCCAGAAACGCACACCACGCTTTCAGGCCCGCTACACATGCGTTTATACTTATTGCTGTTTACAATGAAGTCAGCACCCATCAACCTTATAAACCTCTAGCCCACCTGCCTGATCATTTCAAGTTTCATGTAAACTCACTTAAGGACACCAATGCAGGTGTGTCTCAAAGAAAACGTTTTGGGGTTTTAAGAAAACGTTTATCCATTCTAATCTTTAATCTGAGCCTCGGGGTGTTAGCCATAGTTGGTACTGGCGTTTAATAAAATATATACCTATTTTGTGGTGGTTATTGAATGACTTACTGAATTAATTTGGCTAGTGGGCTGATAAATTATCACTCTCTAACGCTACTTCTTGTCAGAATGCACTATTAATTGAACGAGAAAGTCTTGTTCCATAAAGGGATATCACGGTGTTAAATTGTCGGTCACGTTCCCTATACATCGAGATACGATCAAGGAAGAGAGGGACCTGTACACTTGTCACCCATTTAGATATACCTGTTTAGGTATATAGTGGTATTGTATGGTTACGAGACAATTCCATTTTCGGAATATATATGTGTTGATGTTTTCTAAGTTTGACATATAAAGTGAGCGAGTTTGTTTAGTTTTACGCCGCTTTTCGCAATATTCCAGCAATATCACGGCGAGGGACACCAGAAATGGGCTTCACACATTGTACCCATGTGTGAATCTGAGCCGGGTCTTCGGCGTGAGGAGCGAACGCTTTAACCACTAGGCTACCCCACCGCCCCTGATATATAAAAGCAAAATGAAACATGTTTAATTGATTTCGTAACAGCATACACATACATTAGAAAATGACAGAATATTGAGAATATGTCCCTAGTGGGTTGTGATATGTGTGTTCTGATATCAACTGTATACAAACAAGTCGAATATACCAACACGAGTCGATAAATATAAATGTTTTCTGAAAAATGTTCACAGACACACACACACACACACATATTTATTTATTTAATATACATCATCCCAGATCATTCTTCCAACTGGCAAACTTTGTCAACAATAACCAGGGCCCCGTTTCACGAAGCTCTCGTAAGCCTAAGATCTTGTAACTTTTCTCTTGCATTCGTACCTCCTATACTGTAACAATGACTTACGACAGTCGTATCGCTACGGTAGCTTTGTGAAACGGGGCCCAGTGTCTTCGGTGTGAAAACTACATACAGATCACCGGCTTCTGTGACAGAGGGATAAGAGACGTCATTGTATTGTGACGTTATAGTAACAATGACGTCACAATGTTTTCTGTGGTTAAATAGTTTTGAAAAATAAAACATATGACCGTCAGGAAACTCGGGAGATAAATGGCGTCCCCTATTTCACTAAAGGGGATTGGGTGGTCAGCATCGATGACTCGGTGATGGAGCGTCATGGGGTGCCGATGACGTTGATCGCTGCTCATGTTGTCAAACGTGGTTTGCATGTCCTACAATCGATTATTTACAGGCCGCTGTAATGTTGACTACTGACTGACAATGGCTTGAAAGCATTTCATTCACTAATATTGAATGAAAACAACATATTAAACGTGATTGCTTTAATTGGGAAATGTCTAGAACTGACGCTCTAGACTTGCCAAACATTCAATGGTTGAGTTCTCATTTATTCTGCAGGGTCTTGTCGACAGACTACACCCCTGGCGCTTGAGTGAGTGAGTGTGTTACACTGAACATTGTGTACGATATAGGAGTTATATTTGAGTCAGTTTGCAGCCTGGATATTTGTGTGTGTGATACCCCCCACGGCGCCGGGCCTGGACGGGCATTTATCACTATAAAATCACTATTGGCTGTAGAAGACATCTGGGATATAGCTGTCAAACTCGTCAACTGTTCAACACATGTCGCCGAAGAGACGTCGGGTTGTATATATTCTGGTAAATAATAACAAGGTCCATTTCATACTGGAATAACTTATACTAGTTGCATTATCGCACCTCAAACATGATGCATTGTCAGTCTTAGACTGACATTTGTTCGCAGAAATATTATTTTTTCATTCATTTTGTTTTCAGAAGTAGAATACAATATAATGTACAGAATAAAGAAAGGAACCCAGATCAGTTATTAATTTCAGAGCTGAGGCAATATAGACTTGGACAAACATTCTTAACTTGCGTTTAACCTCTTTTTCTTAAAGTTATTTTCTTCTGCCTGGGAACCAGAATATGTGGGACACTATACCACCACGACAGGCAGTCTTACGTCACAATGCATAACATTCGCCACCACTCGCCCCTTTCCGTAGCTGCAAGAAGGCCTGTCCGGGAATAACACGACTTGGTCGTCAATGGCGTGATTGCGTAACTTCAAAGTGGTAAAAAACCAAATAATTACAGGTTCGAATCCAAGATACTACAAGGTTTGTCTGAGCCACACTGGTACCCAGCTTCTGGAGGATTTGTCCGTAGAGTAGACTAACGACTAGTCCCTGAAATGAACATATTTTACAGAAAACAAAGTTCATAGTTAAAAAAAATAAAATATAACGAAAAGGAGCCCTGAGACTTTCTTCATTTTTTAGAGACCCTGAAATCTAGACTTGCCACATTTTCTAGACTAGCGTGGGCTTTCTTGGATATGTTTGCTTCAATGTCTGTATGACGGACTATCCGTAGAGATAAACACCCAAGACCAGCATGTCCCATAGAGATGACACACCGTATCGTCAGTCACTGGAGTCGATTCTTTTGAGGACTCCGTTATCTAGATGGGATATTGCTGAGTACGGCGTAAAACACCATCAACTCAGTACAAGCAAGTTTAAATGTAATATTGATAGGTGAAGGAACATTTTTATGTAAAAGATGACTGTTTTGTCCTTTAATCTTCCCATTTTCCACTTGAAGAATGAAAGAAATACTGGAAAGTTGAAATGCATGAACTTCGGAAAATAAGTCCTAGATAGGTTTGAGAGCGTCATATTTTTCTCTGTCGCCAAGTACTCATTTATGGGAAAGTTAGCAAATGAACTGATTAGCACGCGTCAAACGTTGAGGCTTCCTTCATAATCTGTATTTTCTGAGGCAAGCTGACATTGTGTATTCAAAGCTTGAATATGGATACAACAAATTTGTGACTGTGAGTATTGAAACTTTTTGAACATTCTGATTTCGGCAAACCAATGCTGAACACATCGTGGCACGCCCAGACAAATGTTGACAGTGACGAAAAGTACAGGTGAAGGTAGGACCTTCGGATTTCACACTTGTACACTGCTCTCGTGTTATCTAGTTTGTTTATTTTTGGGCTCACTTTATATTAATATATTGCAGTGCTGAGAAAAAATGCTTGAATTACGTCATCAACATCATCAATCATATGACGCCGGTGTATGTTTTTTTACGAACAAGTGCGCGTTCGAGTACAGCACGGCTTCACGCAACAATCGGATCACTACGACAATTTGACCACTGTTTTTAATCACTTAGCAATACAACAAAAAAGCAAGCTAACGACAGTCATACTTCTGAAATCACTTGCGAATAGCGGAAAAGGCATTTAAATCTTTAAGTACAATTTTGTTATAAAAATAATCATGTATAAACAACTCAGTCATAATGGAACTGTGGTAGAGCTACATACACAATATGATTGTTTCTCATCACTTTTAAAAAAAATATGGGTCAGGCTTATTTTTACATTTATTTTATTTTATGTCCAAAACCCCTTGATTTTTGTGGAAATTTAGACCTTTTCTCCACAAGAAAATCAAAACTTAGAAGTGTGAAAAATTCATGCACATTTTGAGAGTCAAACTTGCATTTTCTCGAATTTTTGGGTCAGGCAGTAATGAGAAACAGGACTATTTATATTTATGGCAAAACTAAAAAACAGAAAACACCACAAGCTGTAGTGTATTGACCCCTGTGAGAGTCTGGATATCCTATGATATATGGCCAAACTAAAACACAGAAAAGATCACAAGTTGTAGTGTATTGACCCCCGTGAGAGTCTGGATATCCTATGATATATGGCCAAACTAAAACACCGAAAAGATCACAAGTTGTAGTGTATTGACCCCCGTGAGAGTCTGGATATCCTATGATATATGGCCAAACTAAAACACCGAAAAGATCACAAGTTGTAGTGTATTGACCCCTGTGAGAGTCTGGATATCCTATGACATCATGTATAGTGAATAAAGTGATTGGTGGTCAGATATCGTGACTAGGTTGATTGCATGTCTTCTACTCCTTTGATTCTTTCATCATCACTCACATCTTACGCCTGATTGGTCAAGTTCAAATACTATTCTATCATTAGGCGAAATGAGAAAGCCAACTGATACTTTTATCATGCGTACAGGTCAGCTGATGAGAAAATACTGGATTATTGTCATCAGCCAGTTGATGAGCAGGTCATCCAGTTTGTGTGTAGGTCAGCAAAGACTCATGAATATCTCAGCTGATTTGTTTGTGAACAAGTCTTCATGTAAACAAAATGTTTGGTTTCCACCAATGCCTGCTTCTCCTTCAAACAACATTTTCTCCATCTCTATTCAATCATGTTATTATAGTTTTAAATATTACCTCCCTGAATGTACATCAAGAACAAAGTTTTTCTTTGGTGATTATTAACTTTGATGGTTATTTTACAAAACTATTGTACACCACATTTTAGGTGTCTGTACGGGAGGGTGTGTACGTGTGTTTCAGATTAAGGGGGAAGGGCATGAAAAAATAATGCAGTTCTATATTTTTCAAGTATTTCATATTTATGTTTGACCATTACTTACAGGAAGACGGATGTGATGAACAATACCCATTTAAACGCCTTTTGGTTTGGGTGTGGGGTGTGGGGTGAGGGGTGTGTGTGGTGAGGGGGGTGTGTGGTGTGGGGTGAGGGGTGTGGGGTGTGTGTCTCTCTCAAAGTCGACATTAACATTGACTCAACTTGAGCAATCTGCTCTCTGTTGCCTTGAAGCGATGGGTACAATGTGTGAAGCCCATTTCTGGTGTCCCCTGCCGTGATGTTGCTGGAATATTGCTAAAAGTGGCGTAAACCAAACTCAGTCAGTCAGTCTTGAAGGGATAAGATATAGCATACCGATTCCACTTTTTCTGATAGTTGTACTCAAGAGCAGTGAAGGCATTAAACACAGGAAATTGGAACTTGGCCCAAACTAGGCGAAAATACATTCTCTTTATGAGTGCCTGGTTTTTGTTGCACCTTCCTTTATGTCACAGATTTATCTTTGACAAAACCTACAAAGACAGTTCATTGCTTCTCTTGAAATGCTTATCAGCTGTGAATAAAATAAACACACAAAGAGTTTTAGCAACCCAACACCATGAAGTCATTCAAGCATAGCTCATTATATCTGTGAACCTGTGTATCTGGCGTACAAAAACTCGTATCACACACAAAAGAGGTGATAAGACCTCGTATCACAACTTGTACATTAAATCTGTGATGAATATCGTCATGGCATGATCACCGACACATTATCAATATAATGGATGCGAAAACACAAAAATAATAATCGGTCACCGATCGCCTCAGGCTGTCTTCTCAATCGCTGGCGGTCATCGCGGGATCATGTCTGATCAGACAAGCTTCGGTAATTTTAAATGTCTGGGTGTTCAAAAGGATCAAGTCAGCGCTCAGACCTTTTCACACCAGCTAAACGAGGGGGTTAACACCAGTGTAGGTGAACACAGTACCTGTTCATCAATATTCCATGTATTTCCTGTCTGCTGATAAAATTATTTTCAGAGTTTATTTTCAAATATACACCTGTATTCCCTCCATAACAAGTACTTTAACAAAGAGTACTGATCATCTTATTTCGAAGTCTAATGAATTTGTTACCAGTTCACGATCGTAAGAAGAGTTAGACTCATTAACGACGATGTATTATTATGTTAATTATGTCAGTCGCGTTAAAGAGATCAAGGTCCGACATTTGTCCAGGGGTATCCGATTTCAGACATCAGAGAAAATAATTTGTAAGAGTGTTCATATGTGTGACATCCATGTGTGATAAAAGTCGTATATCATATACACACTTATCTCCTGGTGTTGATCACTGTATATACTGTATTGTTTGGGCAGGGAAGATGGTCATGGTTTAGAACTACAGAATCAGTGGCGCCAGTAACTTCTTGGAACCTAATGGACACGCTGACAAATTGTATGATTTATTACCTTGGTTGGATCATGTCATGATCTGTGATGTATGATGTGTATCAGATTCTTGAATAGGTAAAATATTATTATGGTTTAGTTCTTGAAAGTCATTGACAAGTTGGATGAGCATGAATACATCAGGTGAATGAAGGAGCAAGAATTACCACTGAAAGGTCATTTAAGAATAAAATGAAGTTGCTTGATTGGCATTTTAAAAGATGTTATTTGAGGAACCTAAGACATTTTCTGGATTTCATCTTCGTTTTATTCTTTGATACAATGTTTCGGGGGCTGTTCCAGACCCATTATCAGGTTAAACTACTGTTACTGTTCATTAGTTTTACCTGATGATGGGGCCGGAACAGCCCCCCCAAACATTGTATCAAAGAATAAAAAGAAGATGAAATCCAGAAAATTCTTTATGTTCATAACATGAAGTTGTTTTCCATCAAACATGTCATGTATTCAATTAGTATAGTTGTTGCTATAATTATTCTTATATTATACAGTGTTTCCGCTGACTTAATTATTTATCGGACACTATGTCAGGCGACCTAAAATTTTACCGGTCTTGAATGAAATTTGCTGGTCGTATCCTATTGCCATACTGTAAGTACTCATTTTAAAGTTATTTTTAGCCTATTATTTCCGAAACATAAGAATTTTTGCGACCATGAAAGCACAGTCAAGACTGTCATTTTGCTTACCCATGATTTTTTATTTTAATACATGATTATTTACCGGACACAGTGTCCGGCTGGCTTTCAATCTACCGGTCCCCAACAAATTTTACCGGTGATTTTCAGGTATATACCGGAGAACGGAAACACTGATTATAATTTCGGGATATTGATGAGTGTAGTTTTGTAAATATAAAACAGACATGCTTAATCTACAGTATGCATGATTTAATATATATTTAGAAATTGATCTTATAATTCATCCAAAACTTGCTACCACAGAAGATAATTAAAACATGGATATCTATAGTGCAACTCAGAATAAGGACTTGCAGTCGACATCATATTGTCAAATGTGAAGCTTCACTAGGACCTTGAATGCTGTTACCCTGATCCAAAAAGTTTTGGTAAAAAATCGTATCATGCTTTTTAATGATTGAGAAGACATCAACAACGTCAGCAGCATTTAACCACAAACAGTGTGTTGAGCCTGTCAGGTCCGCAGCTGTGGAGATATTGCTGCAATATTATATTTTTTAACTCAAGTTTTGTCACAGTAAATATGTCATCAGGGATTATTTTGTCAGAGTAATAAAGTTAAAGGAAGTTCCTCTTAAGCTTTTTTGTCCCACAAGCAGTGTTAACGGTTTCTTTGTTTGGCAAAGTAAATGTGTCATCAGGAATTAATCTGTCTCAGGAGAAAGTGATAAAATATTGCACATGACACTTTACGGAATGGAATGTATTTAAACTCACTACATTTTATCGTATTGAAATATCACAATAAATATGAATACAGTAAGTTTTGTTTATTCTCACCCAGCAGTAGCTACCTATTCCCACAGACCATCTGCATGTGCAGCTGTATCAATGTTTGATATTCACAGTGACACAATTGAATTGAATTGAATTGACAACCATTGCTCGATAACGCCAGACTTTTTGGAAAACAGAAAAGCAGGGGGTTTCTATTCCGCTTACCAGAAACATGGTCAGTGTAAAAGAAATCAGCCCCATTTACTGTCTCTATCAATAGTAATACATCATTCACAATAGTGTAATCAAAACCAATGAAAATTTATTGTGAAACTCCCTACTTTCTTTTTCACATTTTTGTTCTGTAGAGATTTGATTGAAAACAGCAGTTTTACAGAGAAGCTGAAACTGTATGACGATGATTACCAATTCGGGGGGAAGAATATGATTATAGTAGATGACTGTGGGTAGCTACAGGAGATTTGGTGTCAATGACATGAAACATTGTGACATCATCAGTTACCATGACATCATAATCAAATGACATCACAGGTTTCTCTGCCACTAAAGCTGCCCAGCAGTAATATTTCACCCAAATCACTTGATGTTACAGTTTTCAAATAGATAAGTAAAAGAATTATATCAGATTTTAATAGAATCTCACCCTTGTGTCTTTTGAGATTAAGGTTACTGACCAAGTCTATAAAAGGTAACTAGTTGGCAACCTTGGAGTTTTAACATTTTCAAATGGTGATGATATATAGCATAATGTGACTCGAGTAATTCTCTATATGAATACATAATGCTATTTTAGAAAGTGGTCCAATGTAACGTGTTTTATATTTTGGATTACATTTTCTCAGTAAAGCACAGATTCTAGTATATTTGCATTATGGCACACCACCTAACAAAAACGCTAGAATCTGTATTTTACTGAGTGAGTGAGTTTAGTTTTACCCTGCTTTTAGCAATATTTCAGCAATATCACCGCTGGGGACATCACAAATGGGCTTCAAATGTGGGGAATCAAACCTTGGTCTTTTGAGTGACGAGCGAACACTTTAACCACTAGGCTATCCTACCATCTCGTAGTTTACTGAGAAAGAGTAATCCCAAAAATAACAGGTCATAATTCTATATATATTAAAAGAGAGTTGTTTCATTGTTAATAAAATTAAGAGTACAATGTTGAAATATGAGTTTTGTTGCTTATATTACAATCAGAATTTCAGTTCAGTTGTTAAAGGTAAGAAGACAAAACAGTTCAATACTGACCAAGTTTTGTAAACTACGACATGACAGAATATAGCAAGAGATGACCTGCCCAGTTGAGAACTGATGCTGAGTGTCAGTTAACAGAATATCTATACCAGTATGTATCCCGACACAGCCCTACAGTCTCTAAACATATTTATCACCACAAACATGATTGATCAGGTCATGTCGGCCATTTTGAAAAATGGTCTTTGTAGCTGATTTGTGTGGTTGCAGATAATTCCTGGTGTGGCCAGATTAAATCCAGCGACATTTTGCAGGGAACCCGTTGTAAATGTCTTATTTGTGTTCATTTACTGAAGAGTTCCCGCCCTAAGATAAGATAACTTCCTTCACCAGAGAAACTATTTTTTATGGCTGCTGTGTTTGCCATTAAGTCTCCCATTTATGTCTCTATGTATTTATACACTATCAGGCAGTGCAAAAGTGGGATTGGCACAATAGTGAAATGGCAGTATGTTTGAGCAAAACAAGGCTGTTCCCTGTGTTCCAAGGTGATAATGTCTGCCGTTTTGAAAGACATGGTGTTTAATTATAGTGGTGACAGATTTGAGCTGGAAAGGCCTGGGAAAGAAGTTGCGGAAGGTTTTTCTCTTGTTTTCTATTCCGGTTGTGAGCTTTCTAGAAGCTCATATTTTAGAAATGGCTTTTAAATGGATCAGGTTGTGATGATTTGCGCGAGGAGTTTTTACCATTCTCTGCAGGTGCAGAGCTATAGGTTTAATCTCAGGAACGTTCTACAATGGTGTTTTGCGATAATGGGAAGTATTTGATGAAGGAAATATGAAGATGTTATCAAAAACAACAGTATGTACAGAACACCCTCAAACTGTCATTCTTACAAGAGTTTCTTTTCTCGTTCAGTTGACTGCCGTCGTCTTTGTTGATGGTTTAAGATTACCATGACACTCACAGACAAACCTCTCTATATTGGCTTCACGGGTAAAAAGAAATCAATGCTATTTTCCTAAATGCAGTTTTTCATATTCGTGTTTAGCAGCCCCTTTTCAAGAAAATATATTCTCTGGAAGCAGTTTACTAGAAAATCCTTTTTTTATCAGTTCTTATGATGTCACCATTTTCCATGTCAGATGGAATCTACGTCACGAGATCATCAAGACTGATAATTTTGTAACATATATGTTTTGAATTTGCTATTGTAGAATCCAGATGATGCAATACCTCTTATGTCATAATAGTCTGCACTGGAGAGGAACTATTCGGACAAGTGCCCTGTTCCAAATTAAAATACGAGGTTCATTTCTACAGTTTTAGACTTCACCAAATTTTACAAAGACATAATTTTACAAATAATAAACCAGAGAGAATAGAAATCAAGATATTTTATTGCGCAAATGTTCCATGTAGAAACGCTGACAATATTGTATAAACTACACAAACGGGATATGTAAAAAGTCAGAGTAACCATACAGATGACACAAATGTGTATAATGGTGGGGCGGTGGGGTAGCCTAATGGTTAAAGCGTTGTCTCGTCACCCCGAAGGCCCGGGTTCGATTCCCCACATGGGCACAATGTGTTAAGCCCATTTCTGGTGTCCCCAGCCGTGATATTGCTGGAATATTGCTAAAAGCGGCGTAAAACTAAACTCAGTCAGTCAGTCAGTCAGTGTATAATGGTCTAGGACGATCTAGAGATCCTCTAGATTTGTTTTAAGTTGTATCTATGGTAACAGATTTATCTTGTATCATAATGTTAAACAAAATTGTTGGGTGGGATGGGGTTTGTGTTACAGACAGAGCCATATATTTTCCAGGGGTTCCAGATAATACTTTCATTTTCTGGAAGTTTGTTTTTATTTTATCTTTCACTTTGTGTATTTATTATTTGTTATGCATTGGTATTAAGTATACTGGATTGACATATTGTGACACAGTACTGGGAACTTCATTCTGGGCTAGTGTCTGCAGATTTTTAATATGCCATTGTTGCTGGTTTATCTGTGCATGTTCTGCCCACATGTGCAGTAGCACCTTTGTGGAAGGAGGAGCCTCACAATTCAATTTTAATTGATGGTTTTTAAATAAACACATCCTCCATGCTGAGCAAATGGTCTGTTAAGAATAAATAATTCTTTTTCAGAACCAAAATATTTGTCAAAGCACAGTTAACATCCAGTGACCCAGTTTATGAGCTTCTGCTCTCCTGAATGGTAAGAAGCTGATTTTATATCCTGAAGCTGATTTTATATCCTGAGGCCGATCTTAGACATAACCTTTATTGGTTTTTAAAACTTCTAAAAACTGCAAGCTGACAACTTTCATCGATGATTCCTGTAAAGTATGAATTTGTGTAGAAATATTCCAAACAAGAATTCCAGGCATTATAAACAATATTGTGAAATTTGACGTTGAGCTGTTGATATTAGAAAAAGCATATAATTGCTGTGGCAGTGGCGCGTCATGCTGTATTTTGTTTGTATGATGTATGATGATATCATTTTAACATCAACATTAAAACAATTAGCTTTCATATGATACAATTTCAGTAATTGCAGCTGTAGTATCCTCAAACATGCCACAATTCATGTTAAATATATTGAAGAATTTTTAATTCGATCTATACCCATTTAATTCCTTCAAACGACTTCTCAAGACTCATCTGTTTTCACTGCATTATGACCAGCTACTAGTCCCTCATTGTATATATGTATATTATCCACCCACTTTGTTAGCGCTTTGAGCATGGGCCTTGTGCATGGAAAAGGTGCATTATAAGTTCACATTTATTATTATTACAAATATTGCTAAAATTCAGGAGAGCTACATAGCCAACTCTTAGTTTTTAAGGAAAAGTTTGAATATGGATGAATATTACCAGAACTACATTGGATTATATTATCAGAAGAACTTTTGCTTAAGCAAGATTTATGGATGTTAACTTCTTTATTGTGAATAACACGACGTTTCGGAGTGTATGCTTGCTCCTTCATCAGGTCCTTAAGAAACATTGTGTTATTCACAATAAAGAAGTTGACATCCATAAATCTTGCTTTTCTTATGCATTCCACTTCTAAATGCCCTTCAAAGATTTGAGAACTTTGTCTCAGATTTATTAACAAATTAAGAGCATGAATTCATTAACTGACTGCCTTGTGGACACATGACCAGATTAGGCTGACCTTGACCAGTGAAGGTCAGCTCATCTCTGATCATCTGTGATTGGCTGACACCATGTCAATGAAGGCGGCCATCTTGTTTGTGTAATGTCCTGCAGCCGACCTCATCAGTCAAAGAGGATCATGGGAGATTACAGACAGACAGGATGTTGAAACTATTAGCACAATCTGCAGGTTCATTTGGTAATTGATATCTGATGGAAAATGGAGAAAAATACCTGTTGACCTTTCGCAAATCAGCGTACCTTTAATTGCTTTGTGTTCTGACTATTTCTAAGGAAGTCAGGTGTTATATAGGAGATTGTTTGATTGGCCCGGAAACTGACTCTATCTGATAGCCTTTAGTAATTAAATGTCAACTATAAGCCGGTTTTGTAGGGCTGAGGTTGGTAGATGAACTAGGATCCATTCCGAGGCTTTAGGTCATCTTACGATGTCAAGTAGCTCATTAAATTTCTGTAGAAATTGAACAACCTGTGGATACCTTTTGTATGCTTCAATACAAAGGTGCTTCTGTTTCACAATGGAATGTTTTTGCAATAAATATATCTGATCATATCTTACTAAAATGGTAAAACCTTCTTTGTATAGCACATCTCACTGATTGATTGATTAGTGAATACTAATGCAGTTTCTAAAATATCTGGGGCGGTGGGGAAGCCTAGTGGTTAAAGCATTGGCTCATCACGCCGAAGACCTGGGTTCGAATCCCCACCACATGGGTACAATGTGTGAAGCCCATTTCTGGTGTCCCCTGCCGTGATGTTGCTGGAATATTGCTAAAAGCGGGGTAAAACCAAACTCAGTCAGTCAGTCAGTCTAAAATATCTGATAGAATTGTACAAATATTAGTATACACAATATCTGATAGAATTGTACAATATTAGTATACACAATATCTGATAGAATTGTACAAATTTTAGTATACACAATATCTGATAGAATTGTACAAATATTAGTATACACAATATCTGATAGAATTGTACAAATTTTAGTATACACAATATCTGATAGAATTGTACAAATATTAGTATACACAATATCGGATAGAATTGTACAAATATTAGTTTACACAATATCTGATAGAATTGTACAAATTTTAGTATACACAATATCTGATAGAATTGTACAAATATTAGTATACACAATATCTGATAGAATTGTACAAATATTAGTTTACACAATATCTGATAGAATTGTACAAATTTTAGTATACACAATATCTGATAGAATTGTACAAATATTAGTATACACAATATCTGATAGAATTGTACAAATATTAGTTTACACAATATCTGATAGAATTGTACAAATATTAGTATACACAATATCTGAAAACTTCACTGAATCATTTGCAACATGTAGAATGTTTTACAACTTCAGTCTGAACAAATCTGATAACCCTACTGTGAGTGAGTGAGTGAGTTTAGTTTTACTCTGCTTGTAGCAATATTCCAGCAACATCACGGCGGGGGACACCAGAAATGGGGTTCACACATTGTACCCCTGTGGTGATTCGAAACCGGGTCTTCGGCGTGACGAGCGGACGCTTTAACCACTAGGCTACCCCACCGCCCCGATAACCCTACAGACAATAACCTACAACTACAGTGCCGTTATTGTTCAAGGTCATGATAATGTCAAGCAGTATCTGTTAAGTTTCTATTAATCAAGAAAACTGAGACTTTTCTGACTTAACATATCTGGATTGTTTATGTTAAAAAACATGGCAGAGGGATGAAATAAATATGTAAAAAATATACAAGTTAAGTCTTACAGGTAATCAAATAAAACACCTTTTAGAAATGTCATTTGCAGGACGTCTATATACTTTTTTAGCCTTTAATATAAATGAATTGCACATTTTCTTTTCTTCAAAAGTAAGTGAGAATGGTTTGACCCTGCCGTTTTTGGCAATATTACAGCAATATCACGACAGGGGACACCATCACCTGATGAAGGAGAAAGAATTAGCTCTGAAACATCGTGTAAAAAATATAAAGAAGTTGTTATCCATAAAAGTGTCATGTATTCAGGGGACACCCATTTGGGGAATTGATCCCAGATCTTAAGCTAACACTTTCACCACAAGACTACCCTGCCGCTATGAGTGCTATGAGAGGGCTCTTGACTATTCTCAGTTACTGTAACAACTAGATTTGTGTGGTCAAGCTTTTCTGCCAAAAAATGATTGTACACAAGCAGAATACACACGTGCAGTGGTAATAATGGTACTCATCAATTTCTAAACAAATACTAAGTATGAGTCATAATGCATAGTTTTGATATAATGTTTTCCATACAACTGTATATATATATATTTTAATATAATAGCCGTTCCTTTAGCGATATTGTCCGTTTGTACTTATTTCAACAATACCTACTTTAATCTACTAAATATATATATTTTTATGAATATTTCTTCATTAGATAGGTTGTGGTTATGAATATTCTTACTTTACAAGTGAGTGAGAATGTCTTTATGCTGCTTTACTCAATATTCCAACAACATTGCCAACCAGTATCTATTCCTGCAAGGAAATTGCCTTTTGTGGTGTTTTGGATTTTGTTCATTGTATTTACTGGAATATTCCTATGGAATGGAAACATGTATCTATGATACACTTACATTGGAATGTTTGTACTGCACTGATTTCATGTGGAGCTGAGTATCGTTAATACTGGGGTTGGGTATTGCCAATATTTTCGTGATTGCGATATATTGTGATATGTATTTGCGTATTGGAATATGTATTGCAATATGTTGTGAAAGTGTAACACATGGGTTAAGGTAATGAAATTACTGTTTCCTTTCTTTTTAAACTATGCCACTGGCCACTGTCAGGACTCAGATGTGTTTGAACAAGAGATCAATTAAAAATGTTTCCAAATTGAAGACTTGGGCTCTGGAACTCGAGGAAAGGCGCCTGCAGCGGCGTCCGCCAGTTTGGTTTGTTTATCCCTACAACGAGTGCCAGTACCAATCTATTTTTTTTATTTATGTGGTTTACAAATCATGTAAATGCAATTAAATGACCAATAAACATTCTCAAAATGTCAAATGTTATTAGTGTTTTTTTACTACTTCCCGAAAATTACCAATGACGGTCACAGAAAAATTATTAATCATTGTCACGGAAATTGCCGATCGTATCAGGTGGACCAATTCCCAAAAACTGTACCACAATATATATCGTATTGTGAAGTTCGAATTGCAATATACTGGTTAACCGGTGTTATCGCCCACCGTTAGTTCATACCCCAGCAGGGGACACTAGTACTGGGCCCACGCACTGTACCCATGTGGAGAATTGCAATATACCGGTTAACCGGTGTTATCGCCCACCGTTAGTTCATACCCCAGCAGGGGACACTAGTACTGGGCCCACGCACTGTACCCATGTGGAGAATTGAACTCAGGACTTATAGTGTAAAAAGTGAACTAGATCACACCATCACCATTTATCTTATTTACATGAAACAGAAACAAATTTCCTATATTGTTACAAATACATTACTGGTAAAACTACAGTTGGAATATTGCTATGGCGTCACACGACAAATAGAACACAGAAACACTATGATGTCACTCGTGACGATCCTTTATTCATTTTGAGAAAGTTTGATTTTGTTTATGTGCAACTTAACATGTTTATATCTAGGAAATCTCTAAACAGAAAATCTGATGAGAAATTCCCACCGGAAAGAAATTTAGATTTACAAGAAGAGGTTTCCTTCTCAGATAACAGACAGTATAATACATGTATTTACAGACAGCTTTGCTGAATTACCACTGACATTGACAGGCAAAAGTTGTCTTGTGGGAAACAAAATCATAAAATTGTATATTCACGAAATTAGTACTTTCTTCAAATTCTTTTTATAGTTGTCAACAAATTATTTCCACCAGTTCACATTATGTATTGAAAACATGCGTTCTCCTGTAAGAGTACAAAGTAAATAACAGGTTGGATTAGGCTAAGAATACTTATGGAATATTTTTAAAATGATTATCCCAAGGGAAAATATATCAACGGATGTGTACATTCACAAGAATATCAAATTTCAGGGCTTCACATTACAAAATGTCAGTATATGCATCCCAATTTTTTTTAAAGAAATCTGATAATTGATATCGTTATATTTATAAAGTTCAACAATAGTAATAAGAAATCTTTAGCTATAAGACAAAATATTATGGATGTCAACTTCTTTTTATAGTATGCACAACATTTCTGGGTTTCGTCAGGTGAAAGGGGCAAGGAAAAGCCCAGAAACGTGTATACAATAAAACGAAGATGACATCCCTAATATTTTGTGTTATACTTGAATACCAACTTCTATATGCCTTTCAAGAAACTCAGATATTTAGCTGTTCTCTGACTTCTTTTGTGGATTTCTTTTTTCTTTCTCATGACAAAAGAGTACGAAATCATTCTTCAGCAATCAACAAGGCGATCTGTGAAGAGTCCGGCAGTCGGAGCTCAGTGTGTAGACATGCTGATACACATCTCAGATAAGTGACGTACAGGTATCGTACATTTCGGCTGATTATACATGGAGGGTGTGAGAAGCTGACATACGTCATCCATCATGGAAACAAATATACAGCCAGACTCGCACCAACACCATAGACATCATCAACATCAACGGCGACGGCGTTGCCAACAAACCCTCCCTGATACTGGAATCCCTGTAATTTACAAAAGCTCTAACTTTTTCACAAAGAGGAGAAAGAAATAACGGGGTATTCCTGAAGCCTAATGAAATGTTTTACCTGCAGCTTATTGTGCCTCGTCAATAGCGAATTAACACCTGTCAATTTCGTCTGGTGATTGACGGATAGGGATAATTCCTGGGTTGGATGGGAGGTATTCCGGAGGTTGTGCTGTGAGTCTCAGTGTACATTGTGCTGTGGCTGGGAATGGTTGTGTAATGACAGAGTTTGGCGGAGATTCCACACACGTACTTATTGCTCCATTCCGCAGTGTGAGAGTGTCTGGTAACCCATCAATTCTGTCTGTACCATCATCAGATTAAAGTCCCAGCTTCTTGATTTACGACATTATTTAGAGTTGTGATCTTTTTAAAATGTATTGATATGATGTACTCATTATTATATTATGATATCATGTGTAAAGATGCCACACAAGGTACAAGATATTTTATTGTGCAAACGTTCCATGTAGATACAGAGATAATATTCTATAAACTACATAAGGCAAGACCAATTTTATTTCTTGTTTTACAGATTTTTGGCCTCAGAAAACCTAAAGGCAGGAGGTCAAAAAATAAAAATAAAATCACCAGTCAAAGTAATATCTCTTCTACATATTAAAAGTATTTTACTTTTGGCAATTTATGAAGTGTGTATGGGGCAAAACACAATTTTAAAAAAACATTTTCTTGTAAGGTTACATTTTGGCCGATAAAACATAAGAATTTATTTTTTGAGTGGGAAAATTAATTAATTTATTTTTTTAATTCTTGAAAGAATACAACAGGTGGATCCGTAAAACAAGAAAAAAAATTAATCTGGCCTAAACAAGATATGAAAAAACAAACTAATTGTCAGAGTATATACATATACTAATACAGATGTGTATAATGAGCTGGGACAATCCAGAGATCTTCTAGAACCGTTTGAAGTTGTATATATGGTAGCAGATTAGTTCTATGCTATCTGTATAATTTGGAAACAAGAGGCTGAATTTTGTATATTTGAAAAAGGGCAGTTTTTGTCCATTACCACCAAATCTGTTAACTTAAGCTAATTAATGTAAAAAAAATACATTGTAATTCAATAACATATAAAAAGACCCAACATTTTACAGGGGGACTGATCCAGAGCAATTAATGTGGACTGGTTGTTGCTTTTGTTATTGTTTTTCTCCTGTGAGAACCTGCATGATATCCCAGAATCCTTGTCTCGTTTGCAATCTCTGCTGCGCCACTCGCAAGGGCACTTGGTAGTATAAGCACACATTGATCAACAAAGATGAAAAAACTTTTACTCATTTATATGACATAGATTTTTTCAGTCGTATCATGTTTTACCACTGGCAGATGAAGTCAAATTTCAAAATGTTTAATGGGGTTTAGTTCCCTCCCTTTTTCTTTTGTCCTCCCCGCTAATCATGGCAGAAGAGTCTGTTATTCATAAAAATTGTGAGGTTTAAAAGGGCGCGCTCTTACGTCACAATTTAAGGGGGAGATAACTCTTTAAGGGGTTGGGCATACTACCAGGGGAACTATGACTAAGGGATCGTTTTTTCTTTTCCATTTATTCTGTATGTGTCTGTGGTAACCAATGTGAATCATGTTTCACACACACGCCCTGAGTGCAACCTAGTGTATGTTGTCTGTCTCATTACTTAAATAAATGATTCTGTTGAAATCTACAACAAATGAATAACAACTAAATACAAATATCAAAATCTAAACAGACTAAAGATTTAGCAATAATATCAGGCTTGTTCGAGGAATGTACCCATCAATATCCACATAAAGGAACGATATGCCATTCATCTGCAGCTGACAAAGAATCCTGTCTTCACAGTCTAATAAGCAAAAAAGTTTTATAACGTCATATAACTATATATATATAACTAGTGACCAATGTCACCAATGTGTGAAGCCCATTTCTGCTTTCCCCTGCCGTGATGTTGCTGGAATATTTCTAAAAGCGGCGTAAAACCAAACTCAGTCGGTCAGTCAACTGGTCACATGACTGTTTCATGTTTTTCACATATTGTATAGTCTCTTTGGTCACTCAAGATAGACCAACAACTACTTGCATGATGTCCACCATTAGTAAAAAAGTACTTTAGTTAGCCAACAATGAGCAGTCAACGTATTTGTGGTTAATCCTTTGAAGGAAGGATGTTTTTACACAGGCACTTTACAACAGAATGTGGGTATGTTCAATGTATGTGAGTAAATCTATATACATAAACACTACCTTTTGACCAATCCGCGTTTCTAGATAAAAGTAAATTTATCAATTAGCGTGTTATCGGTTAATCCTTTTATCGATGTTTGATTTTTTAACTCAGCTGATAATTCCTCTTGCTGCACTTCCATGCGCATATTACATAACATGTAATACATTTGCCACAGCAGACCTTAATTTGTATAGTTGAGTATTTACTCCAGACTCAAAATGCTGAATGGGAACCTTTGTTGGCTAATCTGAGTGGTGTTACCACTAATTATACCTGTTATAAAGTCATTAACTACCCCTCAAGTGAATGACAAATAAAGAGATGTAGGTTTATACCTCCAAAGCGGTGTCAGCCTGATTTCGCGAAAAATCTGAAATTATAGAGTACCGAAACCGTGGAAAAAGAATTGTATAAATCCGTTAGGTTGGGACCAATCGCATGAAAGTCTGTCATCACTGGACTATAAAGTTATGCCGAGTTACCCGGACACCAGTTGCAACGGAAAAACTTTCAAGCTGGTGTATGCACAATACACGCGGAGGAGTAGAATCACTGTATTGTTACAATGCAAATTGATTGCCTAAAAACACTTAGGAGTAGACACTGCTTTGAGGATACGAAAATAACCTTATTGTTGCTTCAGAAATACCGTATTTCCTCTAATAAGCGCCCCCGGCACTTATTTTTTCTACGGACCTCCAGACCCGGCGCTTATTAGAGGCCCGGCGCTTATTAAAATACCCTGTATTTTTAAAAGCGGGGAAGTTATGATTTAAGTGACCATTCCTTAATATATTTATTTTTAGACCAAGGGAGAATACATTTGCGAAAAATGCAAAGGTCTATACCCGGTGCTTTTTGGAGGCCCGGCACTTATTTCTTAAAGCACTGCTTTATCCCCGGCGGTTATCAGAAGCCCGGCACTTAATAAAGACCCGGCGCCTAATAGAGGAAATACGGTACATATAAGCATTTGCTGCGTACTAAAGTTTATTATTTGATATCAAAGATATTTTATTAATTTTATACTCTACAATGTCTGGAATATTGCTAAAAGTGGCATAAAACCATATAAACACCCACCCACACACCCACAATCCCACACACCCACACACTCACACACTCACACACTCACTCACTCACTCTCCACCTCATGCACGTCTCACCCAAAGCCACTGGTAAAGGCCCCCCAAGACTCCAGAGGTATGGCCATTCTTTCCTCTGCAAGCGGGGCGGTGGGGTAGCCCAGTGGTTAAAGCGTTGGCTCGTCACGCCGAAGACCCGGGTTCGAATCCCAACATGGGTACAATTTGTGAAGCCCATTTCTGGTGTCCCCCGCCGTGATGTTGCTGGAATATTGCTAAAAAGCGGCGTAAAACCAAATTCAGTCAGTCAGTCAGTCCTCTGCAAGCTTGCAGATGAGGGTCTATGGAATTTCTGCTAAATTAAACTTAGTCTCTGAATATATATAATTTTGAAAGTAACACACAAATCCATTTAAGTTAAAAGGAGCCACGGTATGATGGGAGATTCAGAACCTGAACCTGGGGAAATCTAGACTTGCTTCATTTCGGGCTTTAGCACTGCATAGAGGGGTTGGCAGTAGGGAAAATAATGTGGTTCAGGGACTGTGAGACAGACTAAGTCACTATGAATTAATCCATCTATTTGAGATTTCCATAAAAAGACACTGCTTGTTGATATATTCTATATTCAGGTTGTATATAAAGTCTAGAGAGTTTTGTTTCAGCCATTATCTGTGCCAGTTCATTATACGTTTTAATTGACCTTGATGTAAGCTAAGCTGAATGATTCATGTAAGCAAACCGTTTCTTGTACGACAAATTAATCTTGTGGACAGTGAAAGCTGTGGCTTTTTGAACAGCTCTGTTCACATCAAAGATTTCTAATTATGCTTTCTAAATATAACTTATACCCTTTGCGAATTTGTCATGTTGATAAATAATACAATTGTGTGATTAATTCACATTACGGCAAAGATGTCTCGCCTCTCAATGTTTGAGAAACACCATGCATCATTTTGTTCTGACAAATCCTACGTGTTACAAATGTTGAATAAAGTTATAAAAATGTTTGAAACAGAGCAGTTTTTGTACATTGCCACCAAATCTGTTAGCTAAGTTTAGTCATGAAAGAAAAACACATGGTAATTCAATAACGCATATAAAGACTCCACTTTTTTATTACAAAGTCTACATAATGTAATTATTTTGGGGGTTTATTTAATTTGAGTTTGGGATTGAAAAAAAGATACTTATGATGAAAAGTATTCACAGTGTAAAGACAACACGATTCCCAGCATCTGATCCTATCTAAGATAATACATTTTTCGCACTGGCCAACTGATATTGTTTCCAGAAATTACATAAATGGCAAGTAGAGTCTTAAAGAAATTAATGGCTCTCTCTCTCATTCCCTCCCACCCTCACTCACTCACATACTAACAGGTGCGGTGGGGTAGCGTTGTGGTTAAAGCGTTTGCTCATCATTCCGAGGACACGGGTTTAATACCCCACATGGGCACAAAGTGTGAAGCCGATTTCTAGTGTCCCGTGACATTATATTGCTGGAATATTGCTAAAAGCGGTGTAAACTAAACTGACTCACCTCACCTCACCTCACCTCACCTCACCAGGGCCTCACCTCACCTCACCAGGGCGGTGGCGTAACCTAGTGGTTAAAATGTTTGCTTGTCACGCCGAAGACCGGGGTTTGATTCCCCACATGGGTACAATGCGTGAAGCCCATTTCTGCTGTCCCCCGCCGTGATATTGCTGGAATATTGCTGAAAGCAGCGTAAAACCATACTCACTCACCCACTAGCTCCCTCACTTGCTCATGAGACTATTGTGATGATTCTTGGTAAAGAGGTCTTGTCACTGCTGTATTGTAGCAGCCTGTCGGAGAGTGGGTACAGACCTACCAGATGCCGCCTCTGTGAAGGGAATCCGTTGTGACAAGAAGCTGATGGGCTGATATTCCAGAACTCTCTGACACGTGAGAGCCACACTGTTTAGGTTGTGTGTTACTCTTGATGATCTCATAATGTGACGGAAAAAAATCATTTGTTGGCTGAAGAAGTCACCCGAACCCTTTTCCTGCATTAAAAAGTCTACACAAGCATTTTCAGTGTATAAAGAAGCCTGTCGAACACTATTCAGTGTATTAGGACATAACCTTAACTGTATTCAGTGTGTTAAGAAGTCATTAAAACTGTCTTCAGTATAGAGAGATATCTACAGAAGAGTATTCAGTGTGTTAAGAAATCTGAACTGTAGAACGTAATATATAGAAACATCTGCAGAACTGTATTCAGTAAACATTAAGTCTGCACAATTGTTTTCAGAATGTTAAAAAAATCTGCAGAACATGATTCAGTGGATGAAAAAATCTGCAGAACTTTATTCAGTGTATTGAGATATCTGCAGAACATGATTCAGTGTATTGAGATATCTGCAGAAGATGATTCAGTGGATTAAACAATCTGCAGGACTTTATTCAGTGTATTAACAAATCTGCACAACTTTATTCAGTGGATTTAAAAACCTGCAGAACATAATTCAGTGGATTAAAAATCTGCAGAACTTTATTCAATGTATTGAGATATCTGCAGAACTGTATTCAGTGTATTGAGATATCTGCAGAACATGATTCAGTGGATGAAAAATCTGCAGAACATGATTCAGTGTATTGAGATATCTGCAGAACATGATTCAGTGTATTGACATATCTGCAAAACATGAGTCAGTGGATTAAAACATCTGCAGAACTTTATTCAGTGTATTAACAAATCTGCAGAACTTTATTCAGTGGATTAAAAAATATGCGAAAATGATTCACTAGATTAAAAAATCTGCAGAACATGACTTGGTGGATTAAGAAATCTGCAGAACATGATTCAGTTAATTAAAAAAGCTGCAGAACATGATTCAGTGTATTGAGATATCTGCAAAACATAATTCAGTGGATTAAAAAATCTGCAGAACTTTATTCAGTGTATTGAGATATCTGCAGAACTGTATTCAGTGTATTGAGATATCTGCAGAACATGATTCAGTGGATGAAAAATCTGCAGAACATGATTCAGTGTATTGAGATATCTGCAGAACATGATTCAGTGTATTGAGATATCTGCAGAAGATGATTCAGTGGATTAAACAATCTGCAGGACTTTATTCAGTGTATTAACAAATCTGCACAACTTTATTCAGTGGATTTAAAAACCTGCAGAACATAATTCAGTGGATTAAAAATCTGCAGAACTTTATTCAATGTATTGAGATATCTGCAGAACTGTATTCAGTGTATTGAGATATCTGCAGAACATGATTCAGTGGATGAAAAATCTGCAGAACATGATTCAGTGTATTGAGATATCTGCAGAACATGATTCAGTGTATTGACATATCTGCAAAACATGAGTCAGTGGATTAAAACATCTGCAGAACTTTATTCAGTGTATTAACAAATCTGCAGAACTTTATTCAGTGGATTAAAAAATATGCGAAAATGATTCACTAGATTAAAAAATCTGCAGAACATGACTTGGTGGATTAAGAAATCTGCAGAACATGATTCAGTTAATTAAAAAAGCTGCAGAACATGATTCAGTGTATTGAGATATCTGCAAAACATAATTCAGTGGATTAAAAAATCTGCAGAACTTTATTCAGTGTATTGAGATATCTGCAGAACTGTATTCAGTGTATTGAGATATCTGCAGAACATGATTCAGTGGATGAAAAATCTGCAGAACATGATTCAGTGTATTGAGATATCTGCAGAACATGATTCAGTGTATTGAGATATCTGCAGAACATGATTCAGTGGATTAAACAATCTGCAGAACATGATTCAGTGTATTGAGATATCTGCAGAACATGATTCAGTGTATTGAGATATCTGCAGAACATGATTCAGTGGATTAAACAATCTGCAGGACTTTATTCAGTGTATTAACAAATCTGCACAACTTTATTCAGTGGATTTAAAAACCTGCAGAACATAATTCAGTGGATTAAAAATCTGCAGAACACGATTCAGTGTATTGAGATATCTGCAAAACATAATTCAGTGGATTAAAAAATCTGCAGAACTTTATTCAGTGTATTGAGATATCTGCAGAACTGTATTCAGTGTATTGAGATATCTGCAGAACATGATTCAGTGGATGAAAAATCTGCAGAACATGATTCAGTGTATTGACATATCTGCAAAACATGAGTCAGTGGATTAAAAAATCTGCAGAACTTTATTCAGTGTATTAACAAATCTGCAGAACTTTATTTAGTGGATTAAAAAATATGCGAAAATGATTCACTAGATTAAAAAATCTGCAGAACATGACTTGGTGGATTAAGAAATCTGCAAAACATGATTCAGTTAATTAAAAAAGCTGCAGAACATGATTCAGTGTATTAACAAATCTGCAGAACTTTATTCAGTGTATTAAGGAATATGCAAAACTTTATTTAGTTTATTAAGATATATGCAGAATTGTTTTCAGTGCATTAAAAATCTTCAGAACTTTATTCAGTCTATTAATTAAGAAATTTGCAGAACTTTATTCAGTGTATTAAGTCTGCAGAACTGTAGTAGCGCCTCAGTCTCGCTGCAGCCTAGATCAGCACAATGTACAATAAGAGAGAATACACTTGAGCTGTGTGAATGTCAGAATATAGAAATAGTTTAAATGTCAGTGACATATATATCACTGTAGGAATATTAAACATCCTACTTTATCTTTGGGATTTGCATTTTTCTAACTGAATCAACTGATGAAAAACAAATGAAAACAAACAAGCTTAGCTGTGCAACTTTATTTGAACTTCTATTTTTAACTTCTTGGTGTAATGAATAAAGAAAGTATACACTATAAAATTAGGAAATATGTGGTTTGTGCAATGCAACTGTTACACTTTGTAGCTGGACAAAAACAAATGAAATTTGTGATTAAAAAATATTTCGTGTCACTCATGATAAAGATTCAGTCTGAATTTTATCAGCAAAGTAAACATGTGAAGAAATAGTTCTTGAAGTCTGAGAATGGGGAAAGTTTGTCAATGACATGTGTCACATGATGAAGGAGCAAGCAAACGCTCCGAAACTTCGTGTTATTCACAATAAAGAGTTTGACATCCATAAATCGTGCTTTGCTTAAGTTTGTCTTGTTTTGGTGGATTAGATTTATACTTTGTTTTATGGGGGTAATCAGATATTCTATTAAATATACAGTAGACATATCACGAGAATCAGTTTGTGGATCATGCAAAGAAAAACTTACTTATCAAAAGCGGAGTAGCGCAGAAGATAACTTGATGTGGAAGGTTTGGTGACTTAAGATTGAAGATTGAAGATTGGTTGGTTGGTTGTTGTTTAACACTGCACGGGGCAGTATCCAGCTGTATGGCTGCCATTTGTAAATAATTGACTCTGCACCAGACAATCCAGTGATCAACAGCATGATCATTGATCTACGCAGTTGGGATAAGGTGACATGTGTCAACCATTTGAGTCAGTCTCACCACTCGATCCCGTTAGTCGCCTTTTACGACAAGCATGGGTTGCTGAAGACCAGTTTTAGGATCTTTGCGAGTTAGGTTGACGGGGTATCAATAGCAATGATAGTCTGTCAAGCAGACCCTGATATAAGTACATCCAAGAAAGCCCATGCAAGTTTACAACAAGTAAATCTGAAAATAAAGAAAGTCGCTGGGCCCCTTTTCCTTATATTTTATGATTATTATTGATGAACCGGTAAAATACGTTCATCTCAGAGACTAAATGTTAATCTGTAGAAATGCTTGCCATGGAAGTCAAGTGGATAGAGGTGAGGTGAAATTGGGTTTTACGTCGTGCTTGAGAATACCAAAAAGTACCATATTTTAACGTCTTTTGGTTTGACGCGGTCGGGGATCGAACCCGCGACCTTCCGCTCTCCGGGCGGATGCTCTAACCACTACACCACGGAGGCGGTCTCAAGTGGATAGAGCATTTGCTTGGAACAACAGCTGGTCATGGGTTTGATTCCTGGTAATGATGTAAGGGTGGAACTGTCTCCATCACCTCTCTCGATCTTTGTCTTCCCTCTCCCCTTCCCTCCCTCTCTCCCCCCACCCTCCATCTCTCTGTATCTCCTCCCTTCCTCTCCCCCACTGTCCGTCTCCCTTAATCATTTAATCCAATAACAATATGTAAACCAACAAAAAATAAATTAGCCTGGCCTAGACATAACATTTGAAGCGCCCCATTAGTCATCAGAGCCTTACTCAAAGTGATTCCAGTTACACGTTGCTTCCTAGTGCTACAGATATTCTCTTGTTCACTGAATCTACCTGACACTGATATACTTAATCAGCCTACCTGTCCGGTACCTGTCCTATTACAGTTTGATCACTAACGATCAAGGTGTGCCAGGTGAAGCAGCTCGTGGTGAGCTATTTCAGACTGCCATTTATCAGGCAATACTGTCCTAAGTTTAAGCCTGTGCTAAGCTGTTTAAACTACTTGCAGATCAATGTTGGTATGAGCTGTCATTAGTGAGACAAATTACGTCGTTTGTTAACCGTGTGTTCCAATAGGGGTCTTGTTAAAACTGTTTGATGCTGTTCAGTTGATGACAAAATTGACAAACGTAAAATTAACTGTCACAAACAATAATTCCAACACCATGATCTAATATTTCATTTTTTCTAAACTCTCTCTTCTTGGTAATGGTATCTGTGTAACTTGAAATAATGAAGCTGAGTTTAATGCATAATTGAAACAGTTAGATTTGCAGATTTTAGGGACAAAATCCATACAAAATAACCTAAGAACTTTGTATGTTACCTTCAAATAGCTTTATAAAAGTTGGCATAAAAGTACATGAATACATTCTCATTTTTCATTCATTCACTCTCACTCACTCACTCACTCATACGGTTTGGTTGGTATCGATGACATTTATCAACATGAAATGAGGGATTGTCCACTCACTCACTCTCTCACTCACACAACCAATCGCTCACTTACACAAGCGCTCACTCACTCATTGACAAACTCACTCACACACTCACTCATTCACTCACTTGTCGTTGACAGGTGCGGTAATACTGCTCACTGACATAAACCAACATTCAGTCACTCTACTCTGAAGCATTAATCAATACCTTTTAAGTAGACACCATGTGGACTGGCCTAAGATATTAGCGAAACTATTTGAAGATAAAAGATTTATTTACATTAAGGTGTATAAACAGTCCATTAGTATCTGATAGAGCCAGTGGGGGTCAGTTATAGCAGTTATACCATGGTGGTAATGTCCAATCTCAAGGAGAACATTCTCCTCCACTCTGTGGTAACCCAATCTACACCATAGGCTTGTCTGTATTTTATCAGGGTATGTCTTTTGACAAACATCATAGGAAAAAATGGTATTGAAGATGAAAAAGGAATTCAAAGTATTGGTAAACATTTGATAAGTGAAGTCACACTCCCACAGCGCTCATCTACATAAATGGCTGGAAATACCTGTATGTCCAGGTAACTCACCTTACAGGAAATCTGGACTTTGAAATTCCTGTAATCGATACCTTTAATTTGAAAGTGAAATATTTGAAGACTTGAAACTTTTTATGGAGATTATATATTCTTTGTGATGTTTTTATCCGTAAAAGTTTTCCTGTTTTCGTGTTCTTCCAACTTCTAAATTCATATTGAATCTGAAATATCTATTTTTCAGTTTGTATAAATTGTCATTTGTGGTTTGCAAAACATTGCTGAGAGTTGCACTGGAGAACATACAAGCAAAAATCAGAAAAAGAGTTATGAAATACAGGTTCAAAATAAATTAATTAAAAGTGTTTAAAAATATATTTAAAGGCAGGCTCATTTGTAAAGCAAGCAGATTAATTGATCTGGAATATGGAAATAAAAGTATAAAAAGTACCATCTATTACCTACCCAATCGGCAGACAAATAGCTGCTATTGTCCTTGATCCCTGAATTTTTATGTTTAAGATATATCCTGATGTTTGTCATGGTGACGATTTTTAAAAACATGTTGATTTAATTTCTTCTTTTCTAGTAACCAAATATTACAGTTCAAGTAGACTTGAACACAAAATCAGAATTTCATTA
This sequence comes from Haliotis rubra, assembly GCF_003918875.1. Classification (NCBI taxonomy): domain Eukaryota; kingdom Metazoa; phylum Mollusca; class Gastropoda; order Lepetellida; family Haliotidae; genus Haliotis; species Haliotis rubra. The sequence goes on from NW_025767591.1 coordinate 316,421, forward strand.
CAGTACAAATTCATATAAATCTGTCATAAAAGGCACAATATTTAATTCATGATCCCTGAGCCTGTTATATTTCCGACAGGCACATCCTGCATTTCCTATGAATATTCATAGTCACACAGACCGACTTTTGATGATATTAAGACACAATGCCCTCACAACATCAAAGAAACAGAGCACAAACATCATCTGAGCACTTGAGCTTCATTGAACAAACAAGAACAGCGATATAAAATCAATGTCATTTTCCAGAATTTAGTGTAGTGTTTGTTTGCTGCTGAGTATACTTTCTGTGTGGAACTGTCTGAAACTCTCCTCAACGGGACGTTAAGCCAAGACTTTGATTTATAAATGATCGTTTCGACACCATGACTGTATTAACGCCTTGCTTTCCTAGTTTAACTACTGCTGTTTTTTCTTCAAACAAGGATAGGTTTTTCAGTGAAAGAAGAAAGCAAACGGTTCCAGGCTTTGCAGATGTTGGTGCGGCAGCGAATGTTGACGAAGTATCGGCATACCTTACATGTGTAGGGAGTAATCATTGTTGTCATTCCACCTGGCTGGCTGCCCTGTTTGTTCGGGATCATCTATCACAACAAATAATGGTTTCTCCCCAGTTTGCTGTCATCATTGGCAAGTGTTTTCTTGGCAGGCTGGTCAACAATGGCCGTTGGTCAGTTTGCACACACGGACAGCCGAACCTGTACGCAGAAACAGGGTCACCGTTGGATGTTGATCTAGAATCAGGATTTTCTTGAACAAATACAAATGTGTTCATGGATTATTTTGAGGTTGCTTTTGAACATATTTTTTAAGAAATTTCATTTAATATTAGAAATGAATGGTTTGAACAAAATGAACTGCTGATCAGTATATTGACACAAATATTCGCCAATATCCTGTAGTTGGGAGGGATATATTTAAACAAAAGAAACTTTTCTCCAAAAATCTTGAAAAAAGTCATGCTTGATATTGTTTGAAAAATGGAAATAGTCTGCCACAAAACATACATTGTTGCTATGTGTTTTTAAGACCAAACATTAAAACTCAAATTTTTAAACAAAAAATATATGGTTTTACAGCTGTAGCTGAAAAAATATCTCTCCCCACAAAATCCCACTGTTTCATTTAGGAAAGGGGTGTATGAGTATATCAGCTGTTATCTTTGAATATTTCTTTAATACTTCCATGTTCAGCTGTTATCTTGGAATATTTCTTTAATACTTCCATGTTCAGCTGTTATCTTGAAATATTTTTTTAATACTTCCATGTTATCTTGGAATATTTCTTTAATACTTCCATGTTCAGCTGTTATCTTGAAATATTTTTTTAATACTTCCATGTTATCTTGGAATATTTCTTTAATACTTCCATGTTCAGCTGTTATCTTGAAATATTTTTTTAATACTTCCATGTTATCTTGGAATATTTCTTTAATACTTCCATGTTCAGCTGTTATCTTGAAATATTTTTTTAATACTTCCATGTTATCTTGGAATATTTCTTTAATACTTCCATGTTCAGCTGTTATCTTGAAATATTTTTTTAATACTTCCATGTTATCTTGAAATATTTTTTTAATACTTCCATGTTCAGCTGTTATCTTGAAATATTTTTTTAATACTTCCATGTTATCTTGAAATATTTTTTTAATACTTCCATGTTATCTTGGAATATTTCTTTAATACTTCCATGTTCAGCTGTTATCTTGAAATATTTTTTTAATACTTCCATGTTATCTTGAAATATTTTTTTAATACTTCCATGTTCAGCTGTTATCTTGAAATATTTTTTTAATACTTCCATGTTATCTTGAAATATTTTTTTAATACTTCCATGTTATCTTGTTGCTACAGTTCATCAGGCTGTAATGTAAAAACATGATGTCATATTGCTCAGGCAAAGTCTTTGAGTTAACAAAAATAATATTTTCATGTGTGCTTTTGTTCAGTTGTTTTTTTAGGTATCAAAATGATTAAATTTTAAGCAATAATTGCATTTTGTAAAATATTGTGTTTAAATTACCACGAGTGAAAAGAGCTGTAACGCAATATTTTTGTTGAATCCTGTACAATCCCTCTTTCACATAGATTCATATCCTGTAGAATTGTCCTTTCATGTATTTGGACCACCTCCATGGTGTAGTGGTTAGAGCATCGGCCCAGAGAGTGGAAGGTTGTGGGTTTGATCCCCAAAAGACATACCAAAAGATGTTAAAATATGGCACTTGTTGGTCTCTGCCTGGCGCTCATCATTAATGGGTACAAGGACTGATTGGCTCGGAGTCAGTATAACGTGTCTGTGGCATGGTGACTGAGTGAGCTAGCACTATAGAACCAGCTTAAGTCTGGGCTAGTACAAGCAGCCACATATACACACCCCTGCATATCGTCATGGGAGAGAAATATTCTTGAGTACGACATTAAACCCCATTTCACTTCACCTCGCCTTTATATTTTTTGTACGTTGTAACACTTTGGAAGAACAAACAGGAAATGTGAAATTTCCAATAAAACATCACTAAACATGATGCTTTACAATTTCAGGTTTGTTTACAGGTATGCTGGGTATTGTTTTATGTGGGAAGATTGTGTGTAATTATCTCAAAATCCAAAACATCAAAGACAAATCAGTACAAAATCACCCCCCTATTCCAAAGCTCTTGAAACCTTTACAAACAATAAATGTCAGCCAAAAAATGTGAGTTATCCCCCTTTACCACTCTCCTGACCTCTGTCCTTAAGAATGACCTTTTCTTGACCGATGTTTGCCAAAATCGCGAGGGATTCTTTTGACAACTCCTGTGTTGACACATGATTGGGCAGTCATTGTTTTGTGATCCAAGCCTGCCCCAGCGTTTAGCTGAGTCAACAATGAAACTTAGATGTGCGATCGTCCATCTCCTTGATATAACACTGAATTCTGCGGCGTTTTGGATGGGATCTTATTTGCTCATCAAGGTCAGGGTTTGTTTAAAGAAAACCCTGTTTTCTTGTCCAAACTGAGCCAAACTGAATAATTTTATACAAAAGCTAAGAATATGGTGTAAAATTCAGTCAGGTGTTTGTTAAACATATGTGGAAGTGGATGTGAAAACAATTAATGTTTCAGGGTCAAATAATTTCTGGAGGAAAGAATGTTCATATGAGAAAATATTCCAAAAACTCTGAAAGTAATATCCTGAGAAAAAGTTACACATGAAGTTTTTACCTTGGATAATACTTCCATGGACAGAATCTCCAGTAGGGAAAAGTGTCCTACAACAGATGCATAAATATATCCACACATGTAGACTGAAGCTTTCAATCAGATCAGATTCTTTAACAAGTGAGTGAGTGAGGCTTAATGCCGTTTTCAGCAATATTCCAGCTATATCGTGGCAGGGTTCACCACAAATGGGCTTCACATATTGTACCCACATGGGGAATTGAACCTGGATATTTGGTGTCACCAGCCAACACTTTACCTTCTGGGCTCTCCCACTACACCTGTTTTTCACAAGATTATAACATATTGTGAGCTTTTGAGTGAGTGAGGTTTTACGCTGCTTTTTGCAATATTCCAGCAATATCACGGCAAGGGACACCAGAAATGGGCTTCACACATTGTACCCATGTGGAGAATCGAACCTGGGCCAAGGCTTTAACCACTGGGCTACCCCACTGCCATCGTGTGAGATTTTGGTTGGGGCTGGTCTCCAGCAACACATTCTGGTGGTACCCTTGACTAAGTCAGGGCTCCAGATAAGGGCCGTATCGGCGTATGTACGGATAAAGAATATGCACGATACGGTAGGAAATAATTTTGAAAATGTAGCAGATACGCACCACAGCAATGGTGTAAGGTCTTAGAATCATCTATAGACGTATTTATCTGAAAAAGTATTGTTTTATTGTTTATTGACCTGTTTACACAAGAGTAGCAATGTTGTGGTGCATATTTGAAACGAAACACAAGATTACTCATGGGCGGATCCAGGAATTTTGAAAGGGGGGGAGGTTTCAGGGAGTTTGAACCCCCTTAACCCCCCCTGGCTCTGCCAACGCAAAAAAAAATCTCAATGTGGACTTAAGTCATTTTCAAGGTGGGGGGGGGGTCAAACCCCCTGAACCCCCCTTGGATCCGCCCATGTTACTGATACTCCATTAAATTCCATTCAGTACTCTAAATGTACTTTTAAGGTTTTCTTTCCAGTATTAGTACATTGAAAAAATACAGAGTACGTACTCCTGATGTTGAAAATATATCTGGAGCCCTGCTAAGTGGATCAGGTGAGGTGTGGTTCAGTCACAACATTGGTCACTGGATTGTGTGGTCCAGGCTTGATTATTCACACAGGTGCCATACAACTGGAATGTTGCTAATTGTACCCAGCAACATCCTATGACTCTTCAACACTATTTGCCTGTCACAAATTGCATGGCCCCATCCAAACTGTTGGATATATATGGTATATGGTCTCTTGTATAAATATAAATTTTTGATCATTGTCATGGTGCTGTAAGAATGAGTACCGGTAGTGTAAATTATAACCCCAGAACTTCTTAAATTTAAATTCTTTTTAATTTTAACTCAGTGATGTACAAGTTGGTACAATGAACAGGGGAGGTAACTCTGTTGTCATAATGAGGTGATGTAACTTATTACAATGAATGTGATGTTTCGGTGTAGATACAAAGCACAGCATGTGGTCTCACTGTTGTATATCAGAATAATCTCCCTTGTATGTTACAACAAATTGTTCATTGTCGTATTTTGAACGTGTATAAAAGATCAATAAATGCCACCTTCTTCCCACAGTTAGACAACCAGATGTCAGAAATATCACAATTTCGAAACTCCGCTGACCAGAATGTCGCCTCCAAACACTGTATCCCCCTTGGGCTCGTTGTCATATTTGGGTGGTCATAATTTGTTTTTCACAAAGCAGGTTCGCACAATACAATATGAACGAGCCATTCCTGACATGTCTGCAGATCCTGGACGACAAGCAAACTTGTCGAAATATTGGCTGGAAATGGATCCTGGGCTGTTCCGGATGTTGAACGATTGTTTGGTATTCTGTGTGACCACAGAGTTGGTTAATATCACGCCACAGACTTGAGATGTTGGACTCATCAGGAATGTCGAACAGGTACAGCTTGGAAACACAGCACTAACACTAGTGTCCTGTGCTTTATCAGCTGGGGCAGTGGGGTAGCCTCATGGTTAAAGCGTCCGCTTGTCACACTGAAGACCCAGGTTCGATTCCCCACATGGGTAAAATGTATGAAGCCTACCTCTGGTGTCCCCGGCCATGATATTGCTGGAATATTGCTGGAATATTGCTAAAAGCTATCTTAAATATCCATCACAAACTGCTGTTTTGGAATCAAACAAAAATTCTTATAACAGTTATGTGTAAAAAGATCTACATCACAGCAAAATTTGGAATTTGCAAAACACAAAATAATGTAATGAAACAAACACAGAGCCAGGTGTTTCCCAGGGACTCATTGTCCACATATGATCCATTATTTCTTTAGATTGATTTGACACCTTGTACATTAGATGCATGTTACTTTCACCAACTGAACCGAAATAATAATGACTGCTGACTTGTGGCCCCCCCTCCCAGGAGGAACCTAAAAGAATACTCGATTGCAAAGAGTGAGCGAGGTTTACACTGGTTTTACCAATAATCCAGCAAAATAGCAGTGTAGTGCAGAAGTGGACTTCACACATTGGGGAATTGAACCCAGATCTTTGGTGTGATGAGCTAACACTTTAACCACAAGGCCACTGATTGCTAAGAGAGTGCTCTGACTGTGCTCGGTTGCTGTAACAGGTAGATTTGTGTGGTCGAACTTTCTTGCATTAAAAATACTGCCTGTACACAACTAAGACACACGCATGTAACTGTAATAATGGTTCTCATATATTTCTAAACACCTACTAAGTATGATTCACGATGCATGGTTTTGATGTAATGTTTTCCACACAACTGCAGTTGTTGGATCACCTGCTAACGAGGTTCTTTATTACTTTTTCTCCACTGTTGTGACATTATTCATCTCCAATCCACTTAGCATTCCAGTTTCGGAGGCAGTGTGAAAGTTTGGAATTTTAAGGATACTTATGTTTCTTTAACCATCACCATCTCTTTTCATGTTTGCTTGGTGTTTAAAGGCCCACTCAACAATTTTCCAGCTGCAATTTTCCAATGGTGGTCTGTAATATATCATGTCAGGGCCTGAAAATCCAGTGATTGACAGCATGGGTATAAGTATAAGATTTTACAGTTTGTTTTTTATTTATTCTTATTCGATATACTGGAATATTGCTAAAAACAGCATAATACCTCACTCACTCACTCACTCACTCACTCACTCACTCACTCACTCACTCACTCACTCACTCACTCACTCACTCACTCACTCACTCACTCACTCACTCACTCACTCACTCACTCACTCACTCACTCACTCAGGGATTGGTGAGTATCAGATACCAAAACATTTCATTTGGGACTCTGGACAAAGTACAGATGTACTCAAGGTTAAAATGTCTGGACATCGAAAACACCTGCAAATCTCTGGAATCCACAAATTGATGCTATGACATTGTTGTATGTTCATGTTATTTGCCTTTATAATACAAGGAAATAGCATCAAATTATCCAAAATGGAACAGTGAGACATTTTGACCATGCGTTGCATTGTCACACTTCGGTTAATTTTGTTTCTTGTTGCTGGTTTTGGTAAAGGTAAACAACACAACATCCTGACAACTTCCAGGATCCATACAGATTTGATGGCACATAATGGCTATTGACATTGCTAGTATTGTTTAGACGTTCTACATTTTGTGATTTTTCCATGAAAAGAATGGCATTGTCTCAATTCTATGCAGCTAAGTGGGATCACTAAAAACACTCGGGATTATGTCCCAATTTATCAAAGTTCAACCGAAACAAAATAAACAACAGAAAACACAACACAAAAGGAACAAACAAGCTAAGCAGATTACCAGGAGTGACATGACAGATTGACTATGGTAAACTGTATCAAGAATTGGGTGTTTATGTTCAATGTACTCTGAAGAACAGTGATATAAAAGAACTTGGGGGGGTTTCTTTTGAGTAGATTCGACCACTGTTGACTTTAATTGCAGGATTAACTTAATCAATCACAATTTTTAAAAAAATAACAAAATCGCAGACACACAAACAAATACAACAGTTACAGATTGGAAGTCGTCAAGATTTTAGAAATGATCCTAGGGGATGGAAGTTTCTGTGTGAAACCTAAGCTTGATGAGTATACACTTGCAGCTAAACACATGCGACCTTCTTCACGACCTGTGACGCCATAACGATCTTAACATATCCCATCATCCCCTTGGTCACATGATGTCTTCATGCCCAGCTGTCAAAGAAATACATTCTGTAAATAATTTGAGAATGCATGCCATTTTATTCCTCAAGTGCTCTGTGGGGAAGATGGCAGGTTGGATCACGCTGATTCTTACGCCCTTTTTGTCGTTTATTTCCTACGTGGTATGTATAACTACGTAACGTCCCAGGTATTAATCACTTTCCCACTGGTGGCCATTTTCTTTCTGTGTGGAAATGCCGGCGTTGTGTATAGCTGTCAGGTGGAGCCGTCCTGTAGAGATTTGATGGGCACAAGAAATACATGAATTGATTTAGTTTGAATAAACAACGGTTGTTTTTCTGGCATGTTGCCATCTTCTTGCATTCTTGAAGGAAATACTGCCGACATGTTTTAATGTGTCATGTAAGTGAGTGAGGGCATGTTGGTTTGCGCCTCCACAGTCGGCAATATTGAAATCAGGCAGACTGGTTGATGGCATGGACACAATCCTTCCCGTCTGCTGTCTGTGATGTCTCCATTGTCTGACACCCATTGTTTACGATAAGTTTTCACATACCCATTGTCCTCTATCAGCCATTGTCCGTAATCCACTCATACATTGTGTCTCGAAGGTTGTCCATCTACTGTCAGCTGTCATCTGTGATTGTACATATAACCTGATATGTGGCGTGGAATATTTCATAAAAAGTTTGATTTAAAACTTGTTTTCCAGATTTCCTTGGTGATACATCACGTCTGTGACCTTTGGTTCATGGGGAGTTGGTGTCCTGAATTATGGTTCAGCAATGTGTGAAGCCAATCTCACTCACTCACCCTCTCACTCCCTCTCACCAAGTGATTTATATTTATGAAAGAAATGATTTAAGCATATCTTGACCACGTGGTTTCAAACATGGCTGACATGTCTTCCCCCATGTCTGTTGCCCAATTTCAGTCTAGGTCCAGACACTGTAAATCATGCTCCCTTGTCAACGTGATACATTGTCTGTGTAGTTATGGTCTTTATGATTTATATAGCCGGACATTTGAGTACATAGACAAACAAATTGGTGTTTAAATAACTTTACTTCTGTCTCAGCTCCAGTTCTGAATCTCTATAAGTGTGAGAGTGTACAGCAAGGGGATGCGACTAGTTTGTATTTCTGGAGATTACAGCTCCAACCATACTAACATAATAGATGTATAATTATTAACCATTTAATCTGATTCAATTGCAAAGCAATCATTTACTAAGGTAAATTCAGAGGGGCGGTGGGGTAGCCTAGTGGTTAAAGCGTTGGCTCGCCATGCCAAAGACCCGGGTTCGAATCCCCACATGGGTACAATGTGTGAAGCCCATTTCTGGTGTCCCCCTCCCTGATGTTGCTGGAATATTGCTAAAAGCGGCGTAAACCAAACTCAGTCAGTCAGGGAGTGCCTGTTTAGCAAGCAGGGGTAACTCAGTAAGGAAGATATAATCCCTCCCATTATAACCTCTTACATCTTTCATTCCATAAGCTAAGTAATACTATACACGTTACTTTCCTGTTCGTAAAAACCTCCAAGAACATTTAATGTTCTTCCTCAATTTAAAAAATCATTCTCATTACTTTTAACACAGTGTTAACTTTCTCAGCCTCTTTGAAATGTGGCCAGTTTGAAGACAGGAGCAGTCATTATACTTCCTCACAGCCCCAGTTCCAATTAATGATTACTCCCTCGGGCTGTGCGTGATGGATATAGGGTGATAATGGCTGCAGATGCATATCCAGCTTCCCTTAGGGTTTTTAGCCATTACTTTAGCAGATATCTGCATCTTGTGTTATGTCAGCGTTTATCTGCAGATTCGCCACACAGGAAGTAGCCCTGCCAGTGCTTACAGGAAGGAGCTCAATTTGGAAAAATACTTATATTTTTATGGAGACTTCTTTTTGCCGAATAATGTTGAGTTAGAGAAGAATATGTGAAGCTGTTGTATTATTTTACACTTGAAAAAAGTTAGTTATCAGTTCTGCTGCATATTGTTGTAGAAAGGTAATGTAATTTGGTTTTTTGTTTTAAAAAAGTTATGTCTTTATTTGCAGGTTTTCTTTTTGTCATACTCGGTGTTATTTCAAGTTTTGAATAAATCAAAATGTAGTTATTGGCTGAGGTTAATTGTAGATTTTCTTGAAAGTCAACTTTCTCAAATAAAGAGGACTAGTGTTCTTCAGATTATAATTAAAGCAAAAGTTGTATGTGTACATGCTAATCTGTCCTGGAACCGCATTATTACTGTCCTGCAATGCTACATCCTTAAATGAAGCAAGTGCAGATTTCCTCAGGTTTTCCCATCTCACTGGGGCCCCTTTTCAATTTAAATGGGTGCATGTGTTACTATCAAAATTATCTATATTCAGAGATTACACATTAGTTCCTGCATGACCACTGTACCTGCATGTTTATTGGTTCTACAAAGAAAAGTCCATGGTTAGGCATCAAAATGCAAACAAAAAGAGTTTACTTTGAATGTGTTTCCCAAAATAATAACCTCTGTATGTTACCTTCAAATAGCTTTATAAAAGTTGATATAAAAGTACATGAACACCTTTAAGGCATATTTTTCACACTCACTCACTCACTCACTCACTCACCACCCACCCACCCACTCACTCACCCACCACTCACCAGTGTAATGGTAGGGTTGCAATAGTCATGTAATCACTTGACATTTGTGGAGATCCTTTTCTCAAGCATTTTGTCAGAAAAAGTCCAACATTGTTTCAACCATGTCTCTTTCAGCATGAATATCGCATCCTTTCACATTCTTGGGTTATTCTTAAAACAACAAAAATCCTTTTAGACACAAGGAGGCATGAGAGAATAAAAACACAAGCACCTATATCCTGTAAGCAAATCAAGACTTCCGTAATAAACCTGAAGTAACAATAATAATTCAATATGCAGAAAATATGTGGGGTCTCGGGAGTTCTCATCAGAGGAGTCTTGTGGCCTGCAGGTGTGACGCTTGTTTACGTGGCTCCATTGATTAAAGCAGCGTTTCCTGTGGGAGAGAGCCCAGCTGACGGGAACAGTGATCATTCTCATGTTTGAACCTTTGTAAAGCATGGAGTTGTGATTAAAGGGGAATTTGCATAGAGTGAAATAGACATGCATGGTCATATTGTGTTGTTGGGTAGAGGGGTGGTGTCATATTGTGTTGTTGGGTAGAGGGGTGGTGTCATTTTGTGGAGTTTTGTGTTCACAGAAACTGATAATTTTTATATGATTTCAGAATTTTAATTTTAATGTATTTTTTGTAACAGTGAAGGCAATTAGGAATAATTGTTTAACAAGTTCATGACTGTCATTTTAATCAAATATGCAGCTCCCATTTTTTGTTTTGTTTGGAAACATAAAAAGACAACCCATGAAGATCCAGGTTAGAATTGATCTTCAGTAACCCATGCTTGTTGTAAGAGGCGACTAACGGGATCGGTTGGTCAGGCTCGCTGACTTGGTTGACACAGGTCATCAGTTCCCAATTGTGTAGGTCAATGGTCATGATGTTAGTCATTGGATTGTCTGGTCCAGATTCAATTATTTACAGACAGCTGCGATATAGCTGGAATATTGCTGAGTTTGGCATAAAACTAAATTCACTCACTCACTCATTCTCTCTCTCACTCACTCACTCACTCACTCACTCATAAAAAGACCATTGGCAATAATATATGTGAATCTGATGTTGGCCCTAGCACCTCCTAACCTATTGTGGTGTAGGTTGTGGTGTTACCTGGCTGTGGTCAAGACATCAGAAACAGTCAGGTATTGACCGAGTTGTCCTGAATCTCCTTTTGATCCCAGGTATCAGGTGTAACTCACTTCCTACAAACATCTCCCCACTTTCCTAGACTGTCGGTCTGTGGGTGTCGTGTTCATCTGTCACAACCTGTCTCTGTGTCAACATTTGATAAAAGGACACATGACACAGGTACCTATGATATATATACACCAGGATTGAAGTATTGTATATCTGTGTTATAGGATGGGAGTTGCGACAGATGTATCCAATAGACTGCTTTGTGGAACAGGCCAAGTTTGGAACAGGTGTTGGTTGTAAGAGTCACTAATGGATGGGGCGTTCAGTTTGGGTTGATTGTGGATCACTAATGGATGGGGTGTTCAGGTTGGGTTGATTGTTGGTCACTGATGGATGGGGTGTTCAGTTTGGGTTGATTGTGGGTCACTGATGGATGGGGTGTTCAGTTTGGGTTGACTGTGGGCCACTAATGGATGGGGTGTTCAGTTTGTTTGGGCCACTAATGGATGGGGTGTTCAGTTTAGGTGGATTGTGGGCCACTAATGGATGGGGTGTTCAGTTTGGGTTGATTGTGGGCCACTAATGGATGGGGTGTTCAGTTTGGGTTGATTGTGGGCCACTAATGGATGGGGTGTTTAGTTTGTGGGCCACTAATGGATTGATTGTGGGTTGATTGTGGGCCACTAATGGATGGGGTGTTCAGTTTGGGTTGATTGTTTGGTCACTAATGGATGGGGTGTTCAGTTTGGGTTGATTGTGGGCCACTCACTAATGGATGGGCTCAGTTTGGGTTGAGTTTGGGTTGGATTGTTGGTCACTAATGGATGGGGTGTTCAGTTTGGGTTGATTGTGGGTCACTAATGGATGGGGTGTTCAGTTTGGGTTGATTGTGGGTCACTAATGGATGGGTGTCAGTTTCAGGGGTTGATTGTGGGTCACTAATGGATGGGGTGTTCAGTTTGGGTTGATTGTGGGTCACTAATGGATGGGTTCAGTTTGGGTTGATTGTTCACTAATGGATTTGGGGTTGATTTTGGGGGTGTCAGTTTGGGTTGATTATGGATTAGGGATGGGGTGTTCAGTTTGGGTTGATTGTTGGTCACTAATGGATGGGGTGTTCAGTTTGGGTTGATTGTTGGTCACTAATGGATGGGGTGTTCAGTTTGGTTGAGTTTGGATGTTGATGTTCAGTTTGGGTTGATTTTTGGTCACTAATGGATGGGGTGTTCAGTTTGGGTTGATTGTGGGCCACTAATGGATGGGGTGCTCAGTTTGGGTTGATTGTGGGCCACTAATGGATGGGGTGTTCAGTTTGGGTTGATTGTAGGTCACTAATGGATTAGGTGTTCAGTTTGGGTTGATTGTTGGTCACTAATGGATGGGGTGTTCAGTTTGGGTTGACTGTGGGTCACTAATGGATGGGGTGTTCAGTTTGGGTTGATTGGGCGTTCAGTTTGGGTTGATTGTTGGTCACTAATGGATGGGGTGTTCAGTTTGGGTTGATTGTGGGTCACTAATGGATGGGGTGTTCAGTTTGGGTTGATTGTTGGTCACTAATGGATGGGGTGTTCAGTTTGGGTTGATTGTGGGTCACTAATGGATGGGGTGTTCAGTTTGGTTGATTTGATTGGATGGTCACTTTGGGTTGATGGATGGGGTGTTCAGTTTGGGTTGATTGTGGGGTCACTAATGGATGGGGTGTTCAGTTTGGGTTGATTGTGGGTCACTAATGGATGGGGTGTTCAGTTTGGGGTTGATTGTGGATCAGTTTGGGTTGATTGGGGCGCCTGTGGGCACTAATGGATGGGGTGTTCAGTTTGGGTTGATCGTGGGTCACTAATGGATGGGGTGTTCAGTTTGGGTTGATTGTTGGTCACTAATGGATGGGGTGTTCAGTTTGGGTTGATTGTGGGTCACTAATGGATGGGGTGCTCAGTTTGGGTTGATTGTGGGCCAGCATGACGACATGTATTGTTGCTCATGATACCAATCACTGGATTGTTTGATCCAGACTCGGATATATATTGCTTGAATATTGATAAGTGTCTTGTTGGACAAGATGGAGCTAAGAGTAATGAGTGAGTGAGTGAGTATGGTTTTACACCACTGTTAGCAATATTCTAGCAATATCACGGCAGGGAAAACCAGAAATAGGCTTCACACATTGTAACCATGTGGGGAATCAAGCCCAGGTTTTTGGCGTGATGAGCGGGCGCTTTAATCAGGAAGGAGCCAGGTTTTAGGAAGGGGTTGGGGAGATGTCCTTGTGATGGAGGTGGGGGTGGGTGGTGGGTAGGAAGGAGCCAGGTTTTAGGAAGGGGTTGGGGAGATGTCCCTTGTGATGGGGGTGGGGGTTGGGTGGTGTTCAGGAAGGAGCCAGGTTTAAGGAAGGGGTTGGGGAGATGTCCTTGTGATGGGGGTGGGGTGGGTGGTGGGTAGGAAGGAGCCAGGATTTAGGAAGGGGTTGGGGAGATGTCCTTGTGATGGGGTGGGGGTGGGTGGTGGGTAGGAAGGAGCCAGGTTTAAGGAAGGGGTTTGGGAGATGATGTCCTTGTGATGGGAGTGGGTGGTGGGTAGGAAGGAGCCAGGTTTTAGGAAGTGGAATGGGATATGTCCTTGTGATGGGGGTGAGGGTGGGTGGTGGGTAGGAAGGAGCTAGGTTTTAGGAAGGGGTTGGGGAGATGTCCTTGTGATGGGGGAGGTCCAACCTAGTAGCTAATGTCCCAATGACACAGCCACACTTTCACACACTCTCTCTCAGGAAACAATTCTCTCAAGAAAACAGTTTCCCAAGTTAACCAAATAAAGAACTCTTTGAAAAATCACTCATTAATTAGACCCAAGGCTATTAAAACATCCCCATGATGCCTCAGGTCTCTCAAAATAAAATATTAAAAAAATAAGCAAGTCTTTGAATTCTTTCTGGATTCTCTAGGTTCAAACCAATATATATTAAAATACAGTTAAGAAGAAAAAATCTGATGATTTCAGAAACAACTGTTAATCTAAGCAGCTTCCTGCGAGTACAGACACCACCTGGAGGTTCAGTAGGTAGAGGGAATAATCATATATCCAAATGTGTCTGTACTTGGCACTGGACGTCCAGAGTGACCTTCTCCCAGAACCGGCTGCACCTGCCGTGTGATAACGGATGTATTCCATGTATTCTGGAGGTGCTGACTGAGGCACAGGTTTGGCAATAAATTTCAAGAAAGTCCTTTAAGTGCAGATCTTGCAATCTCAGCATTTGTGAACATCATTAGCTGGGCACAGGTGGACTATTTTTTCCCAGATGCTACAATTTGTTGTGCGGAGTTGTGCCCCTTGCTTGCGAACATGTAATGATGTCGTTTTCAAGCCAAGATTTTAGAATGACTATGATTCTAGGTCTGCCATCAGTACAAGCACGCTCCTGGGTTTCACCATGGGATAAAGTAGTAGGTCTTAGATCATATCACATAGGGTCACCATGGGGTAAAGTAGTATGTCTTAGATCATATCACATAGGGTCACCATGGGGTAAAGTAGTAGGTCTTAGATCATATCACATAGGGTCACCATGGGGTAAAGTAGTAGGTCTTAGATCATATCACATAGGGTCACCGTGGGGTAAAGTAGTAGGTCTTAGATCATATCACATAGGGTCACCATGGGGTAAAGTAGTAGGTCTTAGATCATATCACATAGGGTTTTAGTCCACAGCAATCCGATATTCATTGATATGACTTAAACACACACCGATAGTTCCAGGGAGTGAAGAATGGTTTCAACTTGGGTTTCTGGTGATGGTGATGTCTGGGGATGTTCTAGAAGGAGATGCCTAGTTGCATCTACAGTGGTGGTAGATGATGTTCCAGTAACAATTCCCTGTGGGTCATGCTGTTATTTTGTCTTTTACAACATTGCCTGCAGCCACATATAAAGGAAATGATGAAAATTGTCAAACTTCTGATAGTGACCTTAGACTTCAGATTGCAAATGTCTGAAATAGGTGACATGAAAAAAAGGAAATAAAGAAAAAAATTCAATCAGGTCTAAACATTTTTAAACCAGCCTCCCCATGTGTGTATCCTATACCCCATCAAGTACCATGTGGTTTAAGTGTATCACTGGCCTCATGTTTTTATCCTATACCCCATCAAGTACCATGTGGTTTAAGTGTATCACTGGCCTCATGTTTGTATCCTATACCCCATCAAGTACCATGTGGTTTAAGTGTATCACTGGCCTCATGTTTGTATCCTATACCCCATCAAGTACCATGTGGTTTAAGTGTATCACTGGCCTCATGTTTGTATCCTATACCCCATCAAGTACCATGTGGTTTAAGTGTATCACTGGCCTCATGTTTGTATCCTATACCCCATCAAGTACCGTGTGGTTTAAGTGTATCACTGGCCTCATGTTTGTATCCTATACCCCATCAAGTACCATGTGGTTTAAGTGTATCACTGGCCTCATGTTTGTGTTACATGTTCATTTCCTCAACATTGTTATACATTGTTATACATGTTTTCTTTGCAGTACCTCTATGTGTGTGTGAATATATATATCCCCAGATGCATGTCGTGCTATTCACAATAAAGAAGTTGACATCCATAAATCTTGCTTTTCTTATGCATTCCACTTCTAAATGCCTTTCAAAGATTTTCAGCATTACAAAATTTCATATAACATGAAAATTTGACTTAACGGTTGGCCTTAGACATTCTGAAAAATTCCTGTTTTCTGCCAGTGGTGGAAAGGTTAATTTCTCAGTTGTCTAAAAGCTAATACTAGATACCATGGCAGTCTGTTCTGTCTATGACCTTTGGTCACTTGCCTAAAATAATCACTGCTTCCTCTCAAAATACAAATCTTATCACCTCCGTCACTGGAGAGTTCTTCTTCAAACAAGTTAGTCGCTTCCTGTAGGCGAGACAAAAGGTGTACAGACATGGTTTGACAATTAGTCCAGCAAACACAAACAGACAGTCCCAACTACAGACATTGATCATCAGTCACCATGTTGTTATTGTTTTTCTGTCAAAGACAACTTTCTGTAAGTGTGACCTGTCACTCACGGTTGTGGTACCTGTCACAGAAGGACTGCCTGTCAATCAAATGTAGGGGATGTGTCAAAAGTTGATTCGACATTTAGGCATACAAATGATAGGATTTCAACTGAATTATGGGTTGGAATGTTTGTTTGTTAAATGTATTTGTTTTTACAATTATAGTTTTAAGTGTTTCAGAGATATTA
The DNA here is from genome assembly GCF_003918875.1 of Haliotis rubra. Lineage (NCBI taxonomy): Eukaryota > Metazoa > Mollusca > Gastropoda > Lepetellida > Haliotidae > Haliotis > Haliotis rubra. The sequence goes on from NW_025767591.1 coordinate 332,817, forward strand.
TCACATTGTGTTCTTGTCCTATACAGCACTGTACAATATTCCAGTGATATAAATGAGCCTGATATATATATACCACCACATATGGACTGGATTGGTAAACAAGTCTTGCAACTTACATTAATAGTGCTCCAGTAATACGCAAATCGCAAATGAAAAGTAGTACAATCAAGCTTGAAATAGTAGTAGATTATAGATTATACCAGTGAGTATGATGGACGTGTGTCGGGTATGACGAATAAGCAACATATTTAATGATCAATTTTTCATTTGATCAACTGAGTGAGTGAGTGAGTGAGTTTAGTTTTACGCTGCTTTTAGCAATATTCCAGCAATATCACGGAGGGGGGACACCTGAAATGGGCTTCACACATTGTACCCATGTGGGGAATCGAACCCAGGTCTTCGGCGTGACAAGCAAACGCTTTAACCACTAGACTACCCCACCACCCCTATGAACAGTATCCACCGCCTCCGTGGTATAGTGGTTAGAGCGTCCGCCCGGAGAGCGGAAGGTCGCAGGTTCGATCCCCGACCGCGTCATACCAAAAGACGTTAAAATATGGTACTTGTTGGTCCCTGCCTAGCGCTCGGCATTAATGGGTACAACAAGGACTGGTCGGCCGGAGTCAGTATACTGTGTCTGAGTGGGGTATTCATGCTTCACTGTGGCATGGTATCTCAGTGAACTAGCACTATAAAACCAGCTTAAGTCTGGGCTAGTACAAGCAGCCGCACATACACATACACACGCATGCACGTCGTCATATGAGCAAAATATTCTCCAGCACGACGTTGAACCCAATTTCACCTCACCTCACCTATGAAGAAGCAATGAACAGTATCCGAGCATATCGAACCTGAACTTGATGGTTCCCCAAAGAGATATATCTTTGTTTTCCACTCAAGACAAGCATGGGTTGCTAAAGACAAATTCTGTCCCATATCCATGTGATATGAAGGTGATCCACCAATCAGCTTTTTGCCTTTGATAGCCATGTTTTACACATATTTTATAAGTAATTGTAATGCCTAATCTCAACTCTGTGTCACCTTGACTCCTAACATGATGCCGAGGTATTGAGTTTACATGGTCCTGCTGAAGTATTTAATGGAGATATGAATGCTCATATGCTATCTGTGCATTTACAAGGTGATACACTCTCTTGCCAGTTGTAAACTGTATTGTTCCTAATAGCACATATTGGGCCAATATTTCTGTACGTTTCATCTAGGTTCATAAATTCCCCAGCTCTTGCCAGACACATGTACAATTGGCTTTAAGAAAAAACACCTTTCTTTACAAGAAGAGCTTGCGTATCCTCTCGAAGGTCACCTTCTTTACAAGTGTTTTCCTTGGAAATGTCAGATGTCAGGCAACTTCCCTTTTGAGATGGCCCCTGTCTCCTCAGCCCCAAACAACAAAGTATCAATTGTGTGATGTGCATGTGCTTGCCACACCTGCGGCAAACCCTGACAGGACATGTGGCAGTGGATGCTGCTCTCTGATTGGCTGACAAACTGGAAATCTCCTCAACTATAGTTACTCTTCAGAAAAGGATGGACCAATTTGATTTCCATTCTTACAGATTGTCTTTGTCAGTTTACCAAGACAATTGAAGAAATGGGTAAAGATTGATAAATTAAGTAAATTACCTGAAAGAACAATTAACAACTGTTTTACAATGTAAATACAAACAAACTGCCAGTGATTCTTAGGCATTTGATTGTCTAACTAAGCAGTTATTTGCATACACCAAAATTAGGCCATTCCTGTATCTTAACCACTGTTTCCTGATTTGTTGGTAATAGAATGGGTAGTGCTCTAGTGTTGCCATTGTCACTGATTGTTACCCTTACCACTGTCACTGATTGTTGCCCTTACCTTTGTCACTGATTGTTACCCTTCCCACTGTCACTGATTGTTACCCTTACCACTGTCACTGATTGTTACCCTTACCATTGTCACTGATTGTTACCCTTACCATTGTCACTGATTGTTGCCCTTACCATTGTCACTGATTGTTGCCCTTACCACTGTCACTGATTGTTGCCCTTACCATTGTCACTGATTGTTACCCTTACCACTGTCACTGATTGTTGCCCTTACCACTGTCACTGATTGTTACCCTTACCACTGTCACTGATTGTTGCCCTTACCACTGTCACTGATTGTTGCCCTTACCTTTGTCACTGATTGTTGCCCTTACCTTTGTCACTGATTGTTGCCCTTACCACTGTCACTGTTTGTTGCCCTTACCACTGTCACTGATTGTTGCCCTTACCACTGTCACTGATTGTTGCCCTTACCACTGTCACTGATTGTTGCCCTTACCACTGTCACTGATTGTTGCCCTTACCTTTGTCACTGATTGTTGCCCTTACCTTTGTCACTGATTGTTGCCCTTACCTTTGTCACTGATTGTTGCCCTTACCATTGTCACTGATTGTTACCCTTACCTTTGTCACTGATTGTTGCCTTTACCACTGTCACTGATTGTTACCTTTACCACTGTCACTGATTGTTGCCCTTACCATTGTCACTGATTGTTACCCTTACCACTGTCACTGATTGTTGCCCTTACCACTGTCACTGATTGTTACCCTTACCACTGTCACTGATTGTTGCCCTTACCACTGTCACTGATTGTTGCCCTTACCTTTGTCACTGATTGTTGCCCTTACCACTGTCACTGATTGTTACCCTTACCATTGTCACTGATTGTTGCCTTTACCACTGTCACTGATTGTTGCCCTTACCATTGTCACTGATTGTTGCCCTTACCACTGTCACTGATTGTTGCCCTTACCACTGTCACTGATTGTTACCCTTACCATTGTCACTGATTGTTGCCCTTACCATTGTCACTGATTGTTACCCTTACCATTGTCACTGATTGTTACCTTTACCACTGTCACTATTTGTTACCCTTACCACTGTCACTGATTGTTGCCCTTACCACTGTCACTGATTGTTGCCCTTACCACTGTCACTGATTGTTGCCCTTACCACTGTCACTGATTGTTGCCCTTACCTTTGTCACTGATTGTTGCCCTTACCATTGTCTCTGATTGTTACCCTTACCATTGTCACTGATTGTTGCCTTTACCACTGTCACTGATTGTTACCTTTACCACTGTCACTGATTGTTACCCTTACCATTGTCACTGATTGTTGCCCTTACCATTGTCACTGATTGTTGTCCTTACCATTGTCACTGATTGTTGCCCTTACCATTGTCACTGATTGTTGCCTTTACCATTGTCACTGATTGTTGCCCTTACCATTGTCACTGATTGTTGTCCTTACCATTGTCACTGATTGTTGCCCTTACCATTGTCACTGATTGTTGCCCTTACCATTGTCACTGATTGTTGCCCTTACCATAGTCACTGATTGTTGCCCTTACCATTGTCACTGATTGTTGACAATGGTTCTTCTGTGCTCAGGATTATATAAGTCTAGGAAGTTATTATTGTTGATGCATATATTTAAAGGGTTTGTCTCAAAAGTCTTTAGACCCATGAAGAATTGATTTTCAGTAACCCATGCATGCCGTAAGAGGCGACTAATGGGATCGGGTGGACAGGCACAATCGACTGGTTGACACATGTCATCGTATCCAAATTGCGTAGATCGATGCTAATGCTGTTGATCACTGGGTTGTTTGTTCCAGACTTGGTTATTTACAGACCACCGCCATGTAGCTGGAATACTGCTAAGTGCAGTGTAAATCTAAACTCACTCACTATTGTTGACATTAATATTTATAGGGTTTGCCTTAAAAGTTTGTAGCTGTTACGGAGGTATTATTGTAAGGAATGTGAATGTGCAATGTGTGCAAACAGGTTTTTATGTTTATAACTTTATATATACTGAAAACACTGAAATTAATTCGTTAAAAAAATGACATTATGTATATGTGTGTATATTTTACTTCAAACACAACATTCATGTTATTAAAGGTTTTGTGTAGGTTTGTCTGTCGAATGATTTGATGGCCGCCCGTTGAGCCAAGGGTGGTTCATATCCTTGTCTCGTCATAACATGATGGTACTTGTTGTTACCTTGTCTGGCACTCATCATTAAGATGATAAAGGATTGGCTGGCTTGGCGTCAGTGTACCATGTCTGAGTGGTGTATATGTGTTATACTGCAGCATTGTGTCACAGAGAGCCGGCAGTATAGAACACTGGTATAAAGTACAGACAAGTGGAGTCAGTGTAAGTCACACATGTGCCTGCAATTCACTACAAAGTACTGATGAACCTCTCCTGAGTGCTGTACCAGTGAAGTGTGTGTTTCCAGAGTTGTGAATATCAACCACCTGCGCCAGACTTTCCTTCAAGATGATCCACTAACTCAGTCATGCATGTATACTTTGGCTTTTTGTCATACCCCCTGGAAATGTTAAAGCAGCACTCTTGAGATTCTCTGATTTATAACAAAAATGAAGAAAAAAGGAGGTCTCCTTGAAATGAATAATTGTTTAAAGGAAATTCACTTTAATTTGTCATTGAAAAAATACCCTTTTTTCACTCAAATGCCAATTTTTTTACAGGATCATGTTAATAAAAAGTGTTTATGACAATTTGTTTTGATTTATTACACAATGTGTAATAACATTGTAGTGTTATTAAACAGTGATATCTTCAACGGGTGAGTAATGATAAAAAATAGTTACTGACCACCCAATTCTTTCATATTTCTAAAGTCATATTTTGGATTTAACAATCATATGTGGAAAATTAATGGATTTACAACATGAATAATGAAAGTGTGAACTACAGATATGAATAATCTCTTAGTGTACGATAAAAGATAAAAAAATCGCCCGCGAGTTTACATACACGCCAAAACTGCACTCCAAGTCCACAGAGTGTTTACTTCTGTCTCTGCAGGAACTATTTAGGCAATATTTAGTTTTGAGATGGTTCCTTAGTTCTTACCTGCCTGTTATAAGGGTGCCCCAGCACTTCATGGACCGACATCATGAAGCACCTTACTGTCTGACTTGAGTAGTCGGGTGTGATCGTGTTTTAACATCAGGGCTGGACTACAGTGAGTGAGGGACAAGGTCAAGTGTGCTATGATATTACTGCTGAATACGTCTATTTGTGTGTGTGTTGAACATTTCATTGTTGAATAGTAAAAGTTGAAATTGTCATGTACAATTAGGTAATGAAAGTATAAAGGTTTAATGAACATAGGATCCGGAAACTTTTGACCAAATATGGGTATTTGTTAATCCTCATATTGACCAGTACTGAGTGTTTGTTATACCTCAGTGTCTGCTCATGCTTGGAGGACAAATGATCTGAGAAAGATATTTCTTGAAATATTAAATTATCCATATACAAGATTTTATTAAATTTATATATTTTCCAAAGATAGAATGGATGAACAAATCTGACAAATCCTTTCAAATATTTGAATCTGCTAATCTAAGACTAGTGAAAAGTTAATAATTCAGCCAATTTGTCCCAAAATGTACTGGGAGCTGGTGGGCTAGCCTAATGGTTTAACTTTCCAAGACACCTGAGTTTGATTCCCTACATGGGTACAATGTGTGAAGAATATTTCTGGTATCCCCGTCGTGATATTACTGAAATATTACTAAAAACGGCGTAATACCATACTTACTCACAAACTCACTTCAAAATGTACTGATATATCTTCAAACACTCTGAAATGAATTTGTTATTTCACCTCTTTGTGTTTATACCACAGCAATATTTAGTATTTGAAAGTTTAAGGGTTAAAATATCATGGAAATCTTCATCAGATTTTCTATGTTAGAATAAAAAGGGTTAACGAATCATACAGATCTTGATAAGTTTTTCTACCTGGAAGAGTAAAGGGTTAACAGGAGTCCAAGCTGGTCCAGTCTGCCACTTGCAGATCCAATAGGGTAAACTCAACACTTGAGGGTATTTAGACAGTTTAACATAGCCGGGTTGTCAGTCACCCAGGCTCTTGAACCTGATTATATACTTACTGCTATCTATCCCCCTGGAGATTCGGGGGGGTGTTAGGATCGGCTTACCTGTGGACTTACTTGTGGGCTTACCTGCCTGTTTGCGGGGGTTTAAAATCTTTATTTGTGGGGTTGTAGGCAATCTGGGGTAGAATGGGGACGTAAGTACCCTGTCATTTGTTGAAGGTTTTATGGTGGCAAGTGAGAAGGGGATCTTCTGCTGCTGTTGCTGCTGCTACTACTACTTCTACTGCTGCTGCTGCTACTAGTACTACTACTACTACAGCTGCTATTGCTGCTGCTACTACTACTACTACCACAAACAAACAAAACAAGTAAAACAATCAAAACAAACTTCTACTACTATTATTACTGCTACTGTTTCTACTATGACTACTACAACTACTACTGCTACTACTACTACTACTACTGGGGCGGTGGGGTAGCCTAGTGGTTAAAGTAGTCACCTCGCTGACTTGGTTGACACATGTCATCATGTCCCAGTTGTGTAGATAAATGCTCATGATGTCAATCACTGGATTGTCTGGTCCAGACTTGATTATTTACGGACCGCTACAATATAACTGAATATAGCTGAGTGTGCCGTAAAACCACAAGCAAACAAGCAAAACAAGTCAAACAAACAAACAAACTTCAACTACTACTACAGCTTCTACTACTGCTAATGTTACTTCTATTACAACTACTGCTACTACTACTACGACAATTACACTTCAACTACAACTGCTACTGCTACTATTAGTACTACTTCTACTATGACTATGACTGCTACAGCTACTACAACTACACTTCAACTACAACTGCTACTACAACTACTACAACTACACTTCAACTACAACTACTACTACAACTGCTGCTGCTACTACTACTACTACCAGTACTCCTACAGTAGGACGAGAATCAAGGATTCTTCTTCTACAGACATTCCTTTTATAACGCTCCATGTGATAGATTCCAGTTATTTTGAATTCTGTTAGTATATAAGTCTTATTTATGAAATGAAGTGGAAAACGGATTTTTCTAGCATTTTTGACAGTTATATTTTAGTCCATTTATGTTTCAGAAACCAGCTCCCATTTTCAGCTCTGCATGCCCATGAACTTTGTATTTAGAACAGAGTAACACTACCACGTATTGATGAAAGATATTTTCTGAAATAACACAATCATTCAGGTGGATGTAGATCCCGAGTGAGATATTTCCAGTATGAATAAGCTAAACAGGTTTTGGAAAAAACTGTTTGTGTAAGTATTGCTGCGTCACTGGGGCAAGTGGATGCTTCGCTGGGCTCGCGAGCCTTGTTTTGATTTAAACCTGAAACCATCCATTGAAGTGTGTTGAATGGCGTTGAACAGCGCGAGGGTGTGGAGGCGATTATCTGTTTCATGAATATAAGTGTTGTCGGCCTACATCCTGGCATCGCGAGCCACCGCCTTTGTAATGTACAATTTCCATTTACATAATGCCCATTTGCACATGTCTCAGGTAACAATCTGAATTAATATCGTCTATTGAATGATGGAGGGTCTTGATACAACGACGCCATCACCTTTCTATGGTTATATGATTGTTGACCTACCGCAAAAATATTACAGGACATGTTAAAAGCATTTCCATGCATAGGTGTTAAATAAAGAGTGTCTTATATCCGTTTGAATTTGAGAGAGGACAATCAGTTATTTACCTGGCTGACTACAGTAGTAGGTGAATGTGTGGTCTGGTTTAATGAGGTCTCCGAACATCTCCACAGAAACCATTTATGTGAAACAGTTGAAAACTGTCATGATATAAGTTACTCTGTTTGGAAGGTATCCAGGTTTAGGACTCTCAGTTTAAGTCATGTGTAACTTTAATGGTTAAATGTATTGTAATAATGTCCTACAAAAGTACATTCATTCTTGTGGATTCTTGCTGCATCAGCAAATTTTGAGCTATTCGGGATGATGCAGATTTTGAAATGTGGACAGATAAACGTCTTTCATACATGATAGATATTATTTAATCATTGGTAATCTGCAAAAAGTATTGTTGGTAGCAAATTTTGTGGCCAGGTGAGCTACAGGCGACAGAAATAAAATTCTAATTTTGTTGAAAGGGTTATATCCTTATGATATTTTCCTTATAAAATATAATGTAGTGTTTGAGGAACCTATTACATTACATTTTGTTAGTTGTCATAGCAAAGTATGAAGTAGATTAAATCGCAAGGTACAAATAGGTACATAATCGCAAGGATTAAATAGATCTGAAGTATGTCATTTTCAAATGGCAAAATGTATATTCTTACATTTAAAATGTAAAACATCAATAATGATTTGAAATAATTTTATTGGAGGGACATAATTATTTTCTTTAAAGTACATCATATGAGCCCTAATTGCAGGGTAGCTTACAGGAATGTAGGAATCGGTCAATACTGACAGGTATCGAGGCCAGCCTCCACGCGTCCCTCACAAAAGCATGTGATCAGTGAACTTGGCAATGTGAGTTTAGTTTCAATAAATCACCTAACTAACAAAACACCAGACATGTGGCAGCGTTGTCAGACAGGTGCTCCTACACATTGCTCCTGATTGGTCGATTCCCTGACCCGGAGGATTTAATTGGTCGCCTCTACAAACAATACTACCTGAACTAACGAGTATCAAAGCTCTCGGTTTGTCATGAACAAACGTTCAGGTATGGACGGTTCAGTGAATCCGTACACTGCTTGTTTAGGGATCGGGTTACGGGGATGTATCGTCAGTACTGTTTACTGCCCTGTCCCCCCTAGGGACGTTTAGGGGACAATCGATGCACACCCTGTGATACCTGATCTCTACCTGGGGAGCCCGGACAGAGTATCAGGACAGATAATGAAAAAAGCGCCTCCTCATGAAGTTTGAAATTCTCCAGAAAATATGAATTAACTTTGCATAATGGAGAAAGAGTTTCTACCGAGTATGATTTACTGTATCAGACATCATGTATACTGGAAGGAGAAATCAATAAGCCGTTGAAGGGGGATAATTAGTTGTATGGTGTGTGTTTTTTTGTTTGCTTTTGTTTTTGTTTTTGTTTTTATTGTTGTTGTTTTTTTCTGGGGAGGGGGGTTGGGGAGGGTGGTGGTTGGAATTTTGTTCTTGTATTTTGTTAATCTATGCTTTTGATCATGTGTATTTGATGCATGAATTAATAACTTTAGAAGAGGAGCGTTGGATGTAATAATTTTTAAACAATTTTTGAAGGCTATGGTTTTTGATTGTGTATATTAGAAAAGATGAAATCATAAATTTTGAAACCTGAGAGGTTTTTAGAACCAACCTTCTTGTGGACTTAGTGTATATTGAAAATGATTATAAAAGTTTATAATCTTTTCAAATGGAGAGTTATTTATTGGTGTCATGTTCTAGAGGTCTGTGGCCATGTAGCATGGTTATGGAGCTTCAGGTATATATCACAAGGAGAGGTAACATGTGATCCATGAAGACAGCTTTTGTCAAGTCACTGCATATTTGTCTTCTCAAACTTCAAACGGACAATTTGGTTTGCTTATTTTATTCGCTTGTTTTTAATAAAGTAACCTTTGTTATACAATCACCTTTAATATGCAGTCACTTTTGTAATGCAATCACCTTTGTAATACAATCACCTTTGTTATACAATCACCTTTATAATGCAGTCACTTTTGTAATGCAATCACCTTTATAATACAATCACCTTTGTTATACAATCACCTTTATAATGCAGTCACTTTTGTAATGCAATCACCTTTGTGATACAATAGCCTTTGTTATGCAGTCACCTTTGTGATACAATAACCTTTGTAATACAATTACCTCAGTTATGTAGTCACCTTTGTAGTGCAACCACCTGTGACAAGCAAGTAACTTCAGGGCATTAGGATGGGCAGAATTTATTGATATTAATAAAATATCAATTAAAATTTTTAAAAAGTCAAAGATATGAAACGGTGAATGAGTCTCTCTTCAGCAGTTTCACCTGTCACAGGTGAGTAAATGACCATACTCATGACAGTCTCAGTTCAGCTCTAAAGCTCAAACAGTTCAGCTTTGAAAGAAATTAAATAAAGTCAGCTGTTTAAACTTCAAAAGAAATTAAATCTCCTCAAGTCCGTCTTTAATTAGAAAGCACCAGAGGACAAGTTTCAGGTGAGGAGACCATGGACACCAGCACACGCAAGTTCATCACAGTTATCATGTGTAGATTATGTGGCTCTGGGTGTGTTGACGTTCAGGACGAGGTGGACTGTCCGAGGTTTTAGGAATGACCAGCGTCCACTACACCTGCTGCTGTACACTATAGGGGGGACCAGGTAACAGATCAGCTGACCTGACACTCTTAAAGGGGCTGCTACCCTTACGGATTCTGAGGTAGAGTTTGTCCTCAGTTACATTGCTTGTATTGTACAAGGATTAGGAACAGTCATATATTACATTACATACGTCTTTCTGTATTACCTAATATTTTTAAAAACAAATCTTTTACTTGTAATACTGTAGATTTTAAATTTAATTTTTATGTTATCATCTAATACTTTATATAAATTAGGTTTAATGTGTTTATAATGTTTTATCGCTGCAAATGTTTCAAGCATATTTTAAGTAGTTCCAACAAGTCATTTTTTATTTATTATAATTTATCAGTTTATGTATCTGTATTACTGTACTGTTATCTTGCTTGTATCATATTATGTATATTTTACAGTTTTACAACCTGTCTCTTCGCTCTGTTGAGTATTGAGGCCCAGCATAAACAATTTTATCTTTGTATATTTATTATGTATGTATACCTTGTATTAATTTTATGCGTGACACGTGAATAAATAAAAATTCATTCCTAAATTCATTTTATTGGAAGGGTGGGTTGTGTGTGTGTTGGGATGGGGTGAATCGGGATTACGGTCACTACAATATAGGACAGTCACAGTAGGGTGGCATTAATAATTAAAAATACTGCTGATAATTGTTGAGACAGTCATAAAACATTAGCAATTTAAAATTGAACATTGAGTACTTTTGCATTTTGTCTTTTCAGACTAGTGTCAGGAGAGGGTCATTATTTTCAGGACATCAGAGCATCACTTACCTTTAACCAACCCAATGACTTGTCACTTAAACAGATACATTTTCCAGTTATAATTATCTTGTTGGACTGTAAAGAATCGGTGTCTCAACCAGACAGACAGATGCAACATATTTCCTGATGTACTGTCAAGCATAGGTAATGGTCAAACCAGAAAGTCTTCCAACAGACTTCGGTTGTAATGCCACATATATACTCATGGAAACAAATAAGGGAACTCATGAAAGTACAAGTGTTCCTTTATATATTTCCAGAATTTCACCCACAGCAATACATACCTTGTGAAGAAACCTGGAAAAGAATAAAGGAACACTTGTACGTTCGTGTGTTCCCTTATTTGTTTCCATGAGTATATGTTTGAAAGATAACTAAGCATCCATCAGCCATTCTAGAGCAGCCTTAAAGATGGCCAACATTTAGTTGGTTTAAGCAGTTTCTTTCACGGGACCCTAAAAACACAAAACCCTAGTTCTTCATCAGATGTCACCTGCTTGAAAAGTCTGTGGTCACATTCAGTATAAGTTAGAAAAGACAACGCTAAAGTAGAAACAACATGGTCAGCTGTATATGCTGGATGATGTACATTTGTAAAACTTAATAAGGCCAGACCAAATTTATTTCTTGTTTTACGGATCTGCCGGTCAAAATAAATTAATTTTCCCCACTCAAAAAATGTAATCTTAATGTTTTTATTGGCCAAAAATATAAACTTCAAAGAAAATGTTTTTTAGATTTTGTTTTTTCCCATTTACATTTCATAAATTGCAAAAAAGTTAAATACCTTTAGTATTTAGAAGGAATATTACTTTGACTGGTGATTTTTTTTGATTTTTTTACCCCTCCTGCCTTTAGGTTTTCTGAGGAAAAAAATCCATAAAACAAGAAATATAATTGGTCTGGCCTAATCCAATCATAGCTGCACAATACTTGATATTTCCACACATTTTAGTCATTCCATGGCAGATTTTTGTTGGTTCTACGGTAGTGATCATATTTCTTTAGTGATAGTTTGTCGAGAGTTAAGTTCTAAAGTGCTGGTCTTATTTCACATGTCTTTAGTGATAGTTTGTCGAGAGTTAAGTTCTAAAGTGCTGGTCTTATTTCACATGTCTGCCGACATGAGCACATGAAATCTAAAACGTTAAAATCAACAGCCGAGGATTACTTCACCACCATCATTTATGTATATCTTAGTCATACCAAAAGCATGTTTAATGCATTGATGCGTACAGCATCCTGCACACTTACACACACTCGCGGCTTGTGCAGTGAAATATTTTATAAATCGTGCCTGGTTTCCCGATCCGTGGCTGATAGAGAATGCTTTTCACTGGCTGAGTCATGTGTAACGACACTCCAGTAAGTTCCGAGTTTCAATAGCGAGTGTGTGACTGGGTGTCGGTGCACCGGCGCTGTATGGGGCTATAATTACACATCAAGCCCACTTTTTACCTACCCACGTACATATAGCTGCATGAGTAATTCCGAGCAGGTGCCTGTACAATCTTTGTCACATGTCAAGGGGATGTGAATTATGAATTTGCGATGTAGAATTTGTGGGACATTTTTTCCAGCTTGTTTGATAATTGTGATTCTTTAAAATAGACACATGTCATGTCAGAGTTGAGGGAATTAAATTTTTGAAGAAAGCGTCTTTTGTTCAGGAACTGATTGTGTATTGTAAGAAGCACACTCCTTCAACTGTTGTTGACTTAAGAGCAATGTTATAAAGAACAAGGTATGATACATGGACCCTTCATTACACAGATGGGGTGGTGGGGTAGCCTAGTGGTTAAAGCGTTCGCTTGTCATGCCGAAGACCCGGGTTTGATTCCCCACATGGTTACAATGTGTAAAGCTGATTTCTAGTGTCCCCTGCCGTGATATTGCTGGAATATTGCTAAAAGAGGCGTAAAACTAAACTCACTCACTATTACACAGGTGGCCTTGTGGTTCAAGGGGCGCGGCAGAGTTGCCTCGACATGACCAAACCTTGGGTTTAGGTTTGAATCCTGGTTTGTCAGCGGCATTATTCTCATCAGATTTTGGCCAAAAGTGGGATATTTCGGACACCTGCATCACCTAAAGGTTTTCCTCCTGTGTTATGCTGACACAGGACAGAATATAACTGGAATTCTATGCAGTTCAAGCAAACGTGATCATTCACTCTTTTTTCTATTCAACAATCTGATATAAACCAAGTCATCAATGTGATGGTGTGTTCTCTTGCTCTGACAATGCTGAAATGTAAGCCTCTGTTTAAGTGGGAAAGCTATGAGTTTCTGTTTAAGTGGGAAAGCTTTGAGCCTCTGTTGAAGTGGGAAAGCTATGAGCCTCTGTTTAAGTGGGAGAGCTATGAGCCTCTGTTTAAGTGGGAAAGCTAGAGTCTGTTTAAGTGGGAAAGCTATGCGCCTCTGTTGAAGTGGGAGAGCTACGAGTGCCTCTTTATGTGGGAGAGCTAAGAGTCTCTGTTTAAGTGGGAGAGCTACGATTCTCTGTTTAAGTGGGAGAGCTATGAGTCTCTGTTTAAGTGGGAGAGCTATGAGTCTCTGTTTAAGTGGGATATCTACTAGCACAAAGGTGCTTTAGCTGTAATAATGTTCAAAGTGGTGTTAAAGCCAACTTACTCACAAACAGAATTTTTACCAATTATTTGATTATGTCACCAAATGTTTTTAAATGAGTGAGCCTTGGACTTCAGCCTTTCAGGGGTGGAAGGGTAGCTTAGTGGTAAAAGCGTTGGCTCGTCACGCCAAAAACCCGGGTTCGATTGCCCACATGGGCGCAATGTGTGAAGCCGATCTCTGGTGTCCCCCGCTGTGATGTTGCTGGAATATTGCTATAAACGGTGTAAAACTAAACTCACTCACTCAGTAGCCTTTCAACACTTACATATTTGGAATTACAAGAAGATTGGATCTAGAATGAGGTAAATCTGTTGTGTATCATACAGGCTGATTCCAGAGATTATTTGGCCCAGAGTGATTGGATATGGATAGGGTATAGGATACGGATAGGGTATAGGATATGGATGAAGAATATCATGAGTCTGCGGTATAAAAAAGCATGTGGTACAGGATAAGAGCCTTTGGGGTCAGTGGAAATGTCAAAGTAACGAAATATTTGATACGTTGTTATGACATCAGTCAACATGTTCAGAAGGCTCACATCATGCCTTATCTTTCTTACTCTACAAGGTTTCAACTTTTTGACATGAAAAGATTCAAAAGAAAGTCTGGCTATGAGCTCTGTGACCCAATTGTTTTAGCTATATTATCCTATAGTGTTATTAAATCTCGGAGAAGCGAGTGTTATTAAATCCTGTGTGAAGTGAGTGTTATTAAATCCTGTGTGAAGTGAGTGTTATTAAATCCTGTGATAAGTGAGTGTTATTAAATCCTGTGTGACGTGAGTGTTATTAAATCCTGTGTGAAGTGAGTGTTATTAAATCTGGGAGAAGCGAGTGTTATTAAATCTGGGAGAAGCGAGTGTTATTAAATCCTGTGATAAGTGAGTGTTATTTAATCCTGTGATAAGTGAGTGTTATTAAATCCTGTGTGAAGTGAGTGTTATTAAATCTGGGAGAAGCGAGTGTTATTAAATCCTGTGATAAGTGAGTGTTATTTAATCCTGTGATAAGTGAGTGTTATTTAATCCTGTGTGACGTGAGTGTTATTAAATCCTGTGTGAAGTGAGTGTTATTAAATCTGGGAGAAGCGAGTGTTATTAAATCCTGTGTAAAGTGAGTGAGTTATTAGATGCTGCGTTGAGAGTAAGTGTTATTAAAGACAGCATAAAGTGAATGAATATCTGTTATTCTGCAATTATCCATACCATCTGAAATGTTTGTCTATGTTTTATTTTCTCATTTGTGTGTGAAATAACTCACTATGAAACACATGTTACCTAGGTTACCAACATTAAATCTCAGCGTAAACCCCCCCCCCCGCCACTGGAATGATGAATGGTAAACAGTTTTAGAACTTGCCCTGGAACTGTTTTCAAGACTGCCAGGATAATATACATGATTATCACCGACTTATGCAAGAGTGTGATAAGGCTGTATTCACCACCGTGGGGTCACAGCTATTGAGATAAACCCATGAATATCAGACATTCCTTCTCATGTGGTGCCAGCACATCGGTAAGTATCGGTAGGGGTTGTGTCAAACGATATTTTTGCATAAATTTGTTAAAGGTTTAAGTATTGTGTGACTGTTGAAGTATGATTGTCAGTGTTTATAACTTATGTTCTAACATTTCCTAATGAACAACACATAATGAAATTTGATGGTACAAAATTTTACAACCAGCATAGGTTGAGACGAGATTATTAGCACAAGCACACTTGCATTCATGTACATTAACTTTCTGAATGATTATGTTTCAAAATAAGTATGAAAATAGTTCAGTTTCATCTAAACTTTGGAGAAGCCATGTAATCTATTACCAACCAAGGCATTTTGCCCACATATCCAGCATGTCCAATGGACAATATATTTGAAGGGCTATGGTATGGGGATGTTAGCAAATTTCATGTTCTTTCAGTTTTTCTCAGGAACCATTTCTTTTGAAAAAAATGTCAGCCTCACCCCTCATTATCAAGTGGTAGGTCGCAAACAGAGGTGAAATATATATTTATGCATTTCATTATAAGTTGGTTTACGTTTACACCAACCTCAAATTTCACAGATGTGTAGGCAGCTGGTAAAGGGCTGAGCATATACAACAGGTATACAACTGATATGTGCACACTTGCAGTTATTACATATGTGCATATGGGGACTATATTATAATTATACACTTTCTTATTACATAATGACTCTAACAAGTCTGTATTAAACACTTTCCACAGCCGGCTGCCCTGTGGTTCATAATTAACGGGTTCACTAATGACAACCTGGTGTTCATATTGGCTGTGTTAATCTGTGCCAATGAAGGTGTCAATTGTGTTAACAAGCTATTATTAGATTGGTTAGTGGTGGTAATTACTACATTGTCAAATTAAGTAGCATGTGCTCGCACACTTGCAGTTGGGCTGCAGTGTTTATTTCATACTTGGGTTGGGGCAGGGGTAGCCTAGTGGTTAAAGCATTCGCTCATCATGCCGAAGACCCAGGGTTCGATTCCCCACATGGGCACAATGTGTGAAGTCAATTTCTGGTGTCCCCTGCCCTGATATTGCTGGAATATTGCTGAAAGCATCATGAAACTAAACACACTTACTCACTCACTCATACTTGGGTTGATACACAAAAGCTGTATGGTGGTCTGTAAGTGTTTTGGGGTAGTTGTTGTCTCAGTTGAACAATGTATTATTACATTAACGCAGAGACCTTGGAACCAGGCACATGGGCTCATTTTAAGGCCAGTTTGAGTGACCAGATGCTAAAGCTAGATGTCTTGTCTAGCTACATTTTTCTTCCACATTTAGACAAGCAGCAGTACCCCCAGAACTTGTCTTCATATATACATGAGGTACTGTCATAATGAATACACAATGCCATTCAAAGGTAGCACATGTTATGTTGGGGATTACAAGGAGGCTGTGTGCTGGCGGTTTGGTGCCTGACTGTGAGAGTGTGGGTTCGTATCCCCGATGGGACTCAATCCAACAAAAGTAGTAGAATCTGTACTTTACTGAGAAAGTGTAATCCCAAATATATCGTGTTATATACTATCACACATGTTTTGTAGTGGAAGGATTCTCTTGTTGTCATGCTTAGTATTCAGAGAAATATCTTATCTAGCAATGAGATCACTTACAACAACACTCTTATAATTTGTTTGTATACACTGAGGACTTGGAACAGATGACACTGCAATTTTGAACAAAGATCAATGCCATACTTAAATTCACAAGGGGTTTTTTGACTGGTTGTTGATTTCAACTTTGTGAGCAAGAGAGGGGGGACACTAGTCTGCTGCTCCTCTCCACTACACCACACCACTTCATTTGACATCACTCCGCTCCACTCCAATCTACATGACTCTATTCTAGATTCTAGATTTGATATCACCCCGCTCTGCCCCATTCCATTTGAAATCACTCCTCTCCACTCCGCTCTGCTCCATTTGACATCACTCCGATCCACTCCACTCCACTCTGCTCCGTTTGTCATCACTCCGCTCCACTGAACTCAACTCTGCACCATTTGACATCACTCCGCTCTACTCTGCTTCATTTGACATCACTCCACTCTGCTCCACTCTGCTCCATTTGACATCACTCTGCTCCGCTCCACTCCACTCTGCTCCATTTGACATCACTCCGTTCCGCTCTGCTCCATTTGACATCACTCCACTGCGGATCCGCTCCACTCTGTTCCATTTGACATCACTCCATTCCGCTCTGCTCCATTTGACATCACTCCGCTCTGCTCCATTTGACATCACTCCACTCCGCTCTGCTCCATTTGATATCACTCGTCTCCTCTCCGCTCTGCTCCACTTTGCTCCATTTGACATCACTCCACTCCACTCTGCTCCTCTCTGCTCCATTTGACATCACTCCGCTCCGCTCCACTCTGCTCCATTTGACATCACTCCGCTCCACTCCTCTCTGCTCCATTTGACATCAGTCCTCTCCTCTCTGCTCCGGGTCGCTCCACTCTACTCCATTTGACTCCACTCCGCTCCATTTGACATCACTCCACTCCTCTCTGCTCCATTGGACATCACTCCGCTCCACTTGACATCACTCTATTCCACTCTGCTTCGGTCTGCTCCGCTCTGCTCCATTTGACATCACTCCACTCTGCTCCGGTCGCTCCATTTGACATTACTCTACTCCACTCTGCTCCGTTTGACATCACTCCGCTCCACTCCACTCCGCTCCATTTGACATTACTCTACTCCACTCTGCTCCATTTGACATCACTCCACTCCGCTCTGCTCCATTTGACATCACTCCTCTCTGCTCAAGTCTGCTCCATTGGACATCACTCCTCTCCTCTCCACTCTGCTCCATTGGACATCACTCCGCTCCACTCAAGTCTGCTCCATTTGACATCACTCCTCTCTGCTCCGGATCCCCTCCACTCTGCTCCATTGGACATCACACAACTCTTCCATTTGATACCGCTCCACTCCTTTCGACATAACTCCGCTCCTCTCCACTCCACTCCCCCCTGCTCTGTACTTCTCAGTGATCAATCAACTATTACTATATAGATATGCTTGGACAGTTTGTTAAAATCAAAATATAATATGAGAAATATAAGCCTCTGTCTTGACATTTCTGTAAAATGTATAAAATCTGACAAATCAATCTATTTTGGCCTTGTGCAGAACCTGACTGCCGTGTTACTGAGAGTCTGGAGTAGCTAATTATATTAGTGGATAGTTCTGTATAATAACCTCAACATGCTCATTTAGTTTAGTTTAAAAAAATTTGTTCATCAGGAATTACACATCGTGATTTTCGTTCAATTTCTTGATTGCTTGGCGATGTATTTGCTTGATTGAGTTGTCATGGTGATTGGCTTGCGTGCTGATGGCTTCCTCCAGCTGTAGTTGTTACATCTACAGATCATGACAGAAAATATTTGATTTAATTGCTGAATCATTTTGAACTTCTAGTCAAATTTTCTGGAAGAAAATGACTGCTTTGATGTTTTGATTGTGTGTTTGATGAGGCATGAGATAAGTATTGCAAACTGATGGGAGTATGTGCTACAGTCTGACTGGTTGCCCAATGTTCTTAATAGGTCTACAATACAAAGGTTATCGGAGAGAGATTACGGAAATATTCGATGCATGGAAGTTTAAATATTTGCAGCCTGAAGATAACACTGTCAATGTGAGGTGAAACCCTGGGGTAATACTTCATGATGTCTGTGGAAGATATGCATATGGTGAAACCAAAATATAGATCATAGGAATCCTAGCCGACAATTTTCAGATGAGAAATGTATTGTGTAATGAAAGATTTCAGACTATATGTTAGTCTGCCTGCAGGGACTCCTGGTCAGGAATGGTCCTCTTGGTCGTCTGAGCCTAGTAAATGAGGTTCGTGTGGTCACTGGTAGAGAGTCTACCTAGAAAACTACTGTGGTACAGTGGAAAGTCTGTCTGGAGAACCTGTGAAAATTCGGGTTAGAATTGATCTTCATTAACCCATGCTTGTCGTAAGAGGCGACTAAGGGTGGTCAGGCTCGCTGACTCGGTTGACACATGTCATCGGTTCCCAATTGCACAGATCAATGCTCCTGCTGTTGATCACTGGATTGTCTGGTCCAGACCGATCATTTACAGACCACCGCCATATAGCTGGAATATTGCTGAGTGCAGCGTAAAAGTAAACTCACTCACTGTCTAGAGAACCACTTGGCTGGAGTGATGGACAGAGCTTCTGTCTGTCCATATCTGTCAGATAAACCATCTCTGTTGTCTTGTGCATAGAGTGTCTGCCTGGAGAGAGGAAGGTCTGAAAAACGTTAAAAGCTGGTATTTGTTGTTGTCCTTCCTTGTAGTCAGCATTAAGGGATTAAACGAGGACTGATCAGCTTGGACCAATATACTCAGTCTGAGTGGGAGTCTTAAACTGAGGCAAGGTATCTCACTTACTAGAACTATTCAGTAACATTTCCAGGCACATAATGGGGCGGTGGAGTAGCCTAGTGGTTAAAGCAATCGCTTGTCACTCCAAAGACCCGGGTTCGAATCCCCACATGGGTACAATGTGTGAAGCCCATTTCTGGTGACCCCCACCGTGATGTTGCTGGAATATTGCTAAAAGCGACATAAAACCAAACTCAGTCAGTCAGTCAGTCCAGGCACATAATACTCAGAAACCCCCATAAACCCCAAACACAATTTTTTCGCCAAAATAAACTTTTTTTAAATGAAATGGACAGATGATTTAAATAAGAAAGAAAGCTGGTAAATGTTTTGATACACTCCCTGATCCTCCCTGCTGACAGTCCATTTTGGTTATCTGTCAGCCATTTTGATCTATGTGGCAGACATTTTGAGTTTACCACAGGATAGCTTGGTTGGATGTTTCCTGCGGAAAGTTCGCCTGATAGGAAGCTAGATGGAGGACCATATTTGTTTTCCATGTCTGTGTTCTTCCCGATTTTCTTATGGTTGTGGTTCTGTTTATCATCTCATGCTGATGTTTGGATATCTAATGTCGCTTGTCACACCAGACTGGGAAACAGATGGGAAAACACTTATTATACCGATACAGATATCCTAACAACTTACTTTGTGTTGCAAGATGCGATATCTTTATAGCTCTTGTCTCTACCCCTTTGACAGTTTGATGGGATTTTATAGTGATTCATATGAGATACTAATGTTCTGACAACTTATTTTCCATATGACATTTTCTGTCTGGATGATAATGTGGTTTTTTTTATGTTTTATATCATAATACCTTCCTAATAAATAACTATATTCAATGTGAATTAATTCTGAAATAACGTAGATTCAATTATTGTTCACTTCTGACTTGAGATGTTATTGTATGGATGAAGTAGCCAAGTTCCAAGTCATTACCGATAGATGGATAGGCGGATACTGGTGCTGAAGGGGTCGTTGTCGACATTGGTAATACAGATGTGTACCCCAGGTAGTTTTCTGTATACAGAAATGTACCCGAGTTCAAGTCAAAATACAGAAACGTACCCGGTACCCTAAACATGGGGTGAGTCCATATTCCTCAATCACAAACCCAAACTGTATGTAGTCATTCCTGTTCAACTTCAGTGCAAGTGGTATGGTGCATTGCAAAATAATTGTTACTGTAGATGCTTGCTTCTTATATAATGCGATCAAATGTATCTAATACAAGGGGGCAGTTGGTTAGCCAAGTGGTTGCAGCGTTTGCTCATCACTCCAAAGACACAGGTTCGATACCCACGTGGGTACAATGTGTGAAGCCCATTTCTGGTGTCCCCCACCGTGATATTGCTGGGATATTGCTAAAAAAGACCTACCTCACTCACTCACTCTAATACAACAGTATGACAGTTCCGATCAAGAAAACACAATTTTTTGAAAGGCACTTAGAAGTTGGATGAACATGAATACGTGACAAGTTTTATGGATAACAACTTCTGTTTTATTCTTTACACAACGTTTCAGAGCTAATTCTTGCTCCTTCAACAGGGGGGCGGTGGGGTAGCCTAATGGTTAAAGCGTTGGCTCGTCACGCCGAAAACCCGGGTTCGAATCCCCACATGGGTACAATGTGTGAAGCCCATTTCTGGTGTCCCCCGCCGTGATGTTGCTGGAATATTGCTAAAAGCGGCGTAAAACCAAACTCAGTCAGTCAGTCCTTCATCAGGTGAAAGGAGCAATGTTGTGTAAAGAATAAAACAGAACTTGTCATGTATTCACATAGACACGGAACACAGAACTGTACCTGGGGTACATATCTTTGGTACCTGTGCCAACTACAACCCTTTCAGCGATACTGGTATATCTTCTTTTTTTTAAATTCCACAATTGGAGGATTTGACAATGATATCCAAGTTATATCCATAATGATATCCTAACAACTTATAATTGTTATCATTATAAGCATAGGTCGACATGTAAATGAGCTCTGACAAGAGGCTGCTCTTAATGCGAGAACTCCACTGATAATATTCTTGTGTAAACTGAATCCTGAAATCAATCTTTTGTCAATCTAATAAAAGCTAAAGAAAACTGAGACATCAAACCAATCTTTTTTGAAACGTCAAAGCCACAAAAAAGCAAGTCTTTAAGTACACCCACATAGTTTGATTGGCAGGTACCTGTTGCCGTGACGATGAATATCAGGAAGCAGAACTGTAGAACAGGTTTAAGATGCCAGTTGGATAAGCCCCTTATCTCATGGTATAACTGATGGGGGGTCTGCCGACTCAGGAGGAACACCCCTTCCATCAGGAAATAGTATCCCGCAGATTCCATAAGACGTACCGTACTTCCTCTGAAAATGTACAGATTATTTTAACGTCTTTGAGAGGCAAAATAACAGTCCATAATCCTAAAATTAGGTTTTGTGGTTGTGAACCAGTTAATGATGCCATGAGAATATGGTATTGTCGAAACATTATACCATATTGTCGAAACATTATACCATATTGTCGAAACAGACATGTCTACCATTGGGGCTGAATTTGCAATTGTGGTTTATTAAAATCAGGATACAATTGGAGTTGAGTTGAAATTGGGTTTAACGTCGTACTTGAGAATATTTCGAGTATATGACGAGTATTCAATTGGATGCATAGCAAGTTTTAGATAGTTGACATATAGTAAGATGGTATTTTTATTGAGAATCTTAATGTTATTGTGCAGTGACTGCCAATATAAAGGATTATGGGGTAGATCGCAAGGTTGCATTCTTTGAATTATATATATATACAATGACAACTATTGCCTTCCGTTCCTCTCTCCTGCTCTTTCCCTCTTCCTTTCTTTTTCTTGCTCCAAATCTCTTTCTTCCTCCCTCCTTCCTTCCCTCCCTCTCTCTGTCTTTCTCTCTATGTCTCTCTCCCCTCTCCATCTGTCTCTCCCTCTTCCTCCCTCTCACCTCTCTTTCCTTCCCTCTCTCCTTTCTTTCTCCTCTTTCTCTCCCTCTCTCTCACTCTCTCTGCTCTTTCCCTCCCCAGACTGCCTCCATTATGTAGTGGTTAGAGCATCCGCCCGGAGAGCGGAAGGTCGCGGGTTCGATCCCGACTGCGTCATACCAAACGACCTTAACATATGGCACTTGTTGGTCCCTGCCTGGCGCTCGGCATTAATGGGTACAATAATGACTGGTTGGCTCGGAGTCAGTATAATGTGTCTGAGTGGGGTATTCATGCTTCACTGCAGCATGGTGTATCAGTGGGCTAGCACTATAAAACCAGCTTAAATCTGGGCTAGTACAAGCAGACGCACATTAACATACACACGCATGCACGTCGTCATATGAGCGAACTATTCTCGACATATGAAGTACGACGTTAAACCCAATTTCACCTCACCTCACCTCTTTTCCCCCCCCCCTCTCTCTCTCTCCTCTTTCTCACTCCCCTCTCTCATCTTTTCCCTCTCTCCATCTATCTCTTTCTTCCTCCTTCCCTCTCTCTCCCTCCCTCTCTCCTTTCTCCTCCCCTTTCACTCCTCTCTCTTTCACTCTCTCTCCTGCTTCCTTGCTCTCCTTTCTCCCTCCTTCTCTCCCTCCCTCTCTCTCCCTCTCTCCTTTCTCCTCCCCTTTCACTCCTCTCTTTCACTCTCTCCTGCTTCCTTGCTCTCCTTTCTCCCTCCTCTCTCTCTCTCTCCTCCCTCCCTTTCTCCTTTCTCCTCCTTTCCTCCTCTCTCTTTCACTCTCTCTCCTGCTTCCTTGCTCTCCTTTCTCCCTCCCTCTCTTTCCTTTCTCCTTCTCTCTCCTCTTTCCCTCCTCTCTCCCATCTCTCTTCCTCCCTCCCTCTCTCCTTTCTCTCTTCCTCCCTCCCTCTCTCTCCCTCCTTCCCTCCTTTCTCTATCTTCTTTCCCTCCCTCTCTCTCTCCTTTCTTTCTTCCCCCCCCATCTCTCTCTCTCCTTTTATTGTTTTCAGTTTCTTAATTAAAGAAATGTTGTTTTAGTCTTGTCAACTTACAGACTATTTTGGTGAAGTTTGTGATGAAAGTGCCAATTAGGATTGTGTTGGATCAATGGAATGACGTTTTATGTGCTGTATTGACTTATGTCAGTTATACACCTGGCAAATTAGGTCCCTTGACATTTGAGCCCCAAATAATTAAGTTTGGATTAGCAGTGTGGATGTGACTGATTGTGTGACATTGTATCCAATGATTTGTAACTCTACAGTCCGTTTGATTTCATTTGAGACCGATGAATTGCTCACTAACACAAAATGTAATAATTGCAACAACACCAAACTTTGCACAGTCACATGAAATCGACAGACCAACTCTGATGATTTGTCTCATAATTTTGGACACCCAAATAAAAAAGTTGTTTAACAAACGACCCTTATTTTGTTGTCACTTTTTGCTATTTTTTTACAAGGCCAGGTGTGTGAGTCGTGTGTTTTTTACGACACACGCTTGTTGATTTCCTGGCTGTTCTGTTGGTCTGTCGATTTCATGTGACTGTGCAAAATTTGGTTTTGTTGCAATTATTTTGTGAGCAATTCATCGGTCTCAAATGAAATGAAATGGACTGTAAATAGAGATTATTAGCCGAAGGCGTTATTGTTGCATGAGAATAATTTTGTTTTTGGTCCTAAGTCGTGGATACATGGTACTAATATATCCGGCGACAATATGCAAGGAATAAAAATAGTTTACTGAAAATACTATTTGAATACCTGTTTTGTATTCCTACTGGATTTACAAAAAAGGAAAAAAGATATCAATCTTGTAATGTCATTTTTACAATCATCTGTGTCAAGACATAGTTTCCCACAAATAGGTTACATTATGAACCTGTAACCTTGTATGAATATAGTGTTTCAGAGAAATACCTAATATATTATTTAGAGTGAAATATCTCGTAGTTGACACAAACAGAATACATTGTATCATGTATGGAGGCTGAAATTAGTTTTTACTAGATGAGCTGGTATATTGCTGACTTTAAAATAAAATCACAGGTTGAATATGTATACCCTACTCTGACACAGAATACAGACCAGTCCTTGTTCTATCCCCTAGAATCCAAGCCTCAGGCAGGGCAAAAACAAGTACCTTTCTTAACATCTTTTGGTAATGACACAAACCACAAACCTTCCGCTTGTCCAACAAACACTCTACCCACAAGAACACTGACGTAAAGTAAACAGACAAGTATGATCACTCTTTGTATATTTTGGTGATCAAATAAATAAAACAAGCTATGTTTGATTTGAAACATTTTCCCTGAATTAGTTGTGTTTCAAAACCTACGAGGCAGACGCAGGGATCAGACGTGTGTCATTTTCAAGCACTGAAGCCGTAAGTGGTTCCACTTGAACATTGCCTCTGGCATTTCAGATGACACGGCAGTGAGCTGTCTCCTTTATTTAACAAAGCTTCACCTGGAAGGACTTCACTTGTAGCTTCTAGCAGTGTGATATACTGTCGGAATTACACATCAGCGTGGGGTGGTGGGGTCCATGGGTGTCTCTACAGAGTGATTGAGGCTCTGACCTCTCAACATGTGGATACTCTCTCGTACTCAATAAAATAGAAGCAAATCTTTTCATGTTCTTAAAAGGCTGATGGAATGGTTTTTTAAAAAATGTTGTTTCTAAAAATACTGGACGAAAATAATTTGTGGTCTGGTTTGTCAACAGTAATGTTCTAAATAGAAAGTGTGCAGACATTCAGTCCTTGTTGTTTCCTCTTTAATAGGCTGGTTAGAATTGGTCTTCAGCAACCCATGCTTGTCGTAAAAGGTGAATAACGGGACCGGGTGGTCAGGCTCGCTGACTTGGTTGTCACATGTCATAGAATTCCAAATGCGTAGGTCTATGCTCATGCTGTTTATCACTGGATTGTCTGGTCCAGACTTGATTATTTAAAGACCGCCACCATAGAGCTGGAATACTGTTGAAGGCGGTGTTAAACAGCAAACCGACTAACCAACTAATCCCCCTTCAAGCCAGGCAGGGTAACAACAGCTACCATCTGTTAACGTGTGTTGCTATGATACCCAGGTAGATGCTGTGTACAAGTCCAGGTACAGCACAATGCAGGTATAACTAATTGGTAAATGATTGATTAAAAACAATCAAGTTATGTGGGGTTGCAATGATCATGGTTTTCTGTGCTCTTGGACAACAAGGTTGTATTCTTAAAGGTTAGAGTTACATAAATTTGCCTCCCTTTGAAGCTCTACATGTGCAGAGTTAATATTTGTATTGTTCCATTGCTGCTGTAATGGCATGAGGACCTGATGATGAAAGACTTTGGTTGTCTGGTGGAGATATCTATGAAATACCATTCCTGTAATACAATACACAGACGATGGAGACTGGTGGTGATTACTATGTCATCTTTCAACTGCCGTATTCTTTGTTGTGAGTAACTTAGGTTTCTACCATCCCAACAATGGAGAATACAGTGTGTTCATGTTTAAACCTGATCAGCTTCCGTGTGGGTTGGATCTCTTCAGCTGTGGGGGATGTTGATGGAAGTATGGGCTGCTTCCAGACCAACAGATAGGTATGAAATACACAATGCCATTTTAGAAAGTGGTTAAATGTAACATATGTTATATTTGGGATTACACTTTTACACACGGAGGGTGTGGGTTCGAATCCCACATGGGACTCAACCCCCCAAAAGTACTAGAATCTGTACTTTATTAACAAAGTGTAATCCCAAATATAACATATGTTACAACAGATAGGTGTATGAAGTGGAGGCACCTCTTCTTCTGAAACTTGAAATGTAAACTCCTAGACTAACGCTTAGTCTCTGCATATATACAATTTGGATAGTAACAAATAAACCCATTGAAATTGAAAAGGAGCCCTAGTCAGATAGAACCTGAGGTAATCTAGACTTACTTCATTTAGGGCTTTAACATTGCAGGGAGGGCAAGGTCTTAGGGAAAATAATGTGGTTCAGGGACTGTGAGGCAGACAAGTAAACTCCCTGTGAGATCACATCTAATGAAGTGCTGACTCCAGGAATACAGGAAGTATTGTCTGTGTATTGTGCTTGTTCTATCCTCCTGAACCTGCTTCCTCCGGGGATATTGCTGCAGATCCTTGTGATGTCACTGGTGACCATCAGAGAAGTCAGCAGTGATGTACGTTCCTTGGTTTTAAAAAGCTGGAGTTTCATATACAGCTTACTTTACACATCCTAAGTCAAAGACTTGAAAACAAACCTACAGGAAAGTCAAACAAATACACAAGGACTTCAAGAGGTTATAAACATACAGGGATGTCAAACTGTTACAAACATACAGAATACTTCAAACTGTTACAACATTAGCGAATTTGGGGGGGGGGATTGTTCAAACCCCTCCCCTTTTGAAAATGACTAAGACCACATTGAAGTTAATGTATTGCATTGGGGATCCAGGGAGTTTGAAACACACACACACTTTGAAAATTTCTGGATCCGCCAATGCACAAACAGCTTAAAACTGTTACAAACGTACAGGGACTTCAGAAAGTTATAAACATACAGGTTTATCAAACTGTTACAAAGATGCGGAATACCCCAAACTGGTACAAAGATTATCTGCGCAAGTCGAAGTGTCACAAATAAATCCACAGACATAAACCTGCTACACTTTTACACTTTCAAGATGCCAAGCAGTTAAACACTTCTCTCAAGGGGCAAAGCCCCCTCCTGCATCTCCCTGAAGCTATATATCATTTCAGCAAATTGTCATTTCTTTCCATTATGAAAAAACATCAATCTGTCTTCCTAATGGAACAACTTAAAGCCCTATCACATCTTTCAAACCTCTGTAAGACAAAACAGATTAGCCATGAAGATAAGGAAATTTCTCACATCCAGTTATTAGATACAAAGCTGAGAATTTCAAAACTTGTCATCATCTCAGCCTTTCATTTCCGCACTGTAATGGATAATCTTTCATTCAGCGTTTGGCATTACTCATCCAAGCTCAAGCTGTTGTTTCTTTCACCATGGGCCATTACTCTTATCCAAAGTAGAAGTGTACCTCCATCAGCTAGTTGACAATGGGGCGGGTGAGTATTCAAGGTGATTAGGGCGTCAGATTTTGTGTGAGTGACATGGATTTTTGTGAGTGATATGGATTTGTGTGAGTGACATGGCATCACCTAGCCTCAACATCATCACCTGGCATCACCTAGCCTCAACATCATCACCTGGCATCACCTAGCCTCAACATCATCACCTGACATCACCTAGCCTCAACATCATCACCTGACATCACCTGGCCTCAACATCATCACCTGACATCACCTAGCCTCAACATCATCACCTGACATCACCTAGCCTCAACATCAATATTGCTGAGTGCAGTGCAAAACTAAACTCACTCACTCACTCGTCACCCACTGCCACCTTACCAGATCTGGATCATTCAAAGTCTCCACCTCTCTCATGAATTAACTGTGCAAACCATTTTTTCTCATTCATAAATTACAATCACACATGATATGAAAGATTTCCCTGGTCTGTTGCAAGAATGTTTCACTTCAAGTGGAGGAAATGAAGCCCTGAAGTATGTTATCAATAAAGACATTATCCCCCATTTTATGAGGAATAGTGCCTGGGTTAGCATCACCTCAGCTCTCACCAACACATCAAATAATTAACTGTAGGCCAACACCAGGGGAGGTGTGTGTGAAATTGCCCATATTTTGGTAAAAGTGTGACATGAACGCCCTGCCATTAAAGCTCTGACTAGGGGGGATCACCAGTGTGAATCAAAGCAGC
Organism: Haliotis rubra; assembly: GCF_003918875.1. Classification (NCBI taxonomy): domain Eukaryota; kingdom Metazoa; phylum Mollusca; class Gastropoda; order Lepetellida; family Haliotidae; genus Haliotis; species Haliotis rubra. Next base: position 361,253 of record NW_025767591.1, read on the forward strand.
CCCTCCCCCTAATGAGACCCACATGGCCACAGATCTGGCTGAGAACTTCAGAAGTCTACCAGAAGTCTACCAGCCCTCAAATTCTGAAAACAAGTGTCAATCTTAGATAGATATTTTGAAGTTTATGGCTTGAAAATTAATGTTTTTTTCTCCCAAAATACATTTGGAAAGATGCTGCATTGGGTATCCATTTAGATACAGAAGGTGGTAGTGAGTTTGTTAAGAGATAAAGCTCCTTTCATCTTGTCTAACTGGAGATTAGATACCTCTAACATCATGACCAGTAGGTCTTGTACAGTTTAGTGTCTTCTCTTCTCTTCTCTGCTTAGCTCTCTTGTCTTCTTCTATATTTGTTCTCTTCTCTTGTCTTTATATATCTTCTCTAATGTTTTATTTTGAAATCAAGCACTTTAGCCTGCACAAATGCCCACTGACAAATGAGTGGAAAAGCATTACTGTCGATCAGTGTGTGATGTGTATATATATCTATATGATTTGTTATGCCTTAATTCCTTATGTACATGATATGCTAGACTGACATCTAGTCTCTGAAATGAACATATTTTACAGAAAAAACCCAGTTCATTGATAATAATCATTAAATATAATTGAAAAAGGAGCCCAGAGACTTTCTTCATTTTAAAAACTGGAAATCTAGACTTGCCACATATTCTAGACTTGCACGGGATTCTTGGATATAATTGTTTCATGTCCTGGATGATAGCATAGTCAGTACTCCAGTTAAATTTGTGTGATTCTATCCTGTGTTAACCTGTCTCACAGTCCACGAACCCCGTTATTTATATATATGTATCAGAGACAGAGCATCAGTCAAATCTAGTCTAATGCTTAGTATATATATATTTTTGATATGGTCCATTTGGCTCAAAATCAGACCGATGAATTGCAATCTAACTCGAGTGAGTGAGTGAGTTTAGTTGTACGCCGCAATCAGCAATATTCTAGCTATATGGCGGCGGTCTGTAAATAATCGAGTCTGGACCAGACAATCCAGTGATCAACATCATGAGCATCGATCTGCACAATTGGGAACAGATGACACGTGTCAACCAAGTCAGCGAGCCTGACCACCCGATCCCGTTAGTCACCTCTTACGACAAGCATAGTCGCCTTTTGTGGCAAGCATGGGTTGCTGAAGACCTATTCTAGCCCGGATCTTCACGGGACCAATCTAACTCGAAAACAACCAAACATAGAATACTCAATGAAACACTAATCAGAATCATAACATCAGACCAACTCAATTTTTGCAGAATTTATGACCTAAAATTAAAAAAGTTCTTTAACAAACTTTCATTAAAATTTTGACACAGTTCACTATTTGCTATGAGTGAGGACTGCAATGGGAGGAACAGCCAGGTGTACGCGAAGCACATGCCGACAAAGTCATTGATTCATTAACCTGTACTGTGCCGACTCCATCCTTTTTTGTACACCTGGCTGTTCCTCTCTTTGCACCCCTCCCTCGTAACAAATAGTGAACTCTGTCAAGATTTGAACGATAGTTTGTTAACCAACTTTTTTCATTGAGTACTATATGTTTAGTAGTTTTCAAGTTACATTGCAATTCATTGATCCGATTTTGAGACAAAAGGACTATAATAATAAATAATCCCATTTAAATTGAAAGGGAACCCCAGTAAGATGGGAGATTTAGAACCTGAACCTGAGGATATCTGGACTTGCTTCTTTTAGGGACGACAAGGCAGTAGGCAAAATGATGTGATTCAGGGACTGTGAGACAGACTACATGGCAGGGAGGGCTAGGCAGTATTGGAAATAATGTGGTTCAGGGACTGTGAGACAGACCGCATTGCAGGGAGGGCTAGGCAGTAGGCAAAATGATGTGATTCAGGGACTGTGAGACAGACTACATTGCAGGGAGGGCTAGGCAGTAGGGAAAATAATGTGGTTCAGGGACTGTGAGACAGACTACATTGCAGGGAGGGCTAGGCTGTAGGGAAAATAATGTGGTTCAGGGACTGTGAGACAGACTACATTGCAGGGAGGGCTAGGCAGTAGGGGAAATAATGTGGTTCAGGGACTGTGAGACAGACTACATTGCAGGGAGGGCTAGGCAGTAGGAAAATAATGTGGTTCAGGGACTGTGAACAGACTACATTGCAGGGAGGGCTAGGCAGTAGGGAAAATAATGTGGTTCAGGGACTGTGAGACAGACTACATTGCAGGGAGGGCTAGGCAGTAGGGAAAATAATGTGGTTCAGGGACTGTGAGACAGACTACATTGCAGGGAGGGCTAGGCAGTAGGGGAAATAATGTGGTTCAGGGACTGTGAGACAGACTACATTGCAGGGAGGGCTAGGCAGTAGGGGAAATAATGTGGTTCAGGGACTGTGAGACAGACTACATTGCAGGGAGGGCTAGGCAGTAGGGGAAATAATGTGGTTCAGGGACTGTGAGACAGACTACATTGCAGATAGGGCTAGGCTGTAGGGAAAATGATGTGGTTCAGGAACTGTGAGACAGACTACATTGCAGGGAGGGCTAGGCTGTAGGGAAAATGATGTGGTTCAGGGACTGTGAGACAGACTACATTGCAGGGAGGGCTAGGCAGTAGGGAAAATAATGGGGTTCAGGGACTGTGAGACAGACTATGTACAGTCCTCTATCTGTTGTCCATCTTTTACTTCAATTCCATGTATTCTGACCAAAACCTGTTTCTCGGGCACCGGAACAGCTGACCAGTCTTGAAGCTGATGGTACCATAGTTACCGATAGTAATGGTGTTTCCATGTCTCCGTGAAGACAGATATAGGATCTGAAGAACACACATGTTGGAATGTGAGAGGCATGTGCTATGTGGACCTACCTCGTTGCTAGACAGCTTCACCTGAGTTTCCTTCACGGTCATATCACAGATAGAGTATTATTTTGTTGAATTGAACATTATTAGAATTGTCAGTATTAGATTATGAGAAACACTAGAATTAAGCACCAGAGTCAAAGTGGCCTATCTATTATTTTACCAGAGATTCCAAGTATCGATGAACTGGTTCTGAAAGCTAAACCAAAGGTTTTACAATCTATGAAAACTATGTGATTCATCTGTCTACTCTTTTCACCACTGAATCAGGTTTCAAGGAAGCTCTAGAGCACTATAAGCGTTTCTTAAACCTGTTGCTTTCTGGTCAAATTGTGAATTTGGCAGACCAACATTATGTCCCCTCAAGGAAAATAGCATTCAAGGGTTTTCTTGTTTGAATTTCTTATATTTTAATTTTAATATATATAATAAATCCAGAGAATAAATTAATATTTTAACAAACATACAATATCTGGACTGCAAGGTCTTGTTGACTAGCCAACTAAATATGTAGATAGACTGACTCCATACACAAGGTTTATGTACCCTGTGACATGTGGACCTGGGCCAGCCATCGCACAGGTCAAGTTGAGCATCGTTGGTAACAGGGTGGTTGATAGTGTTCAGTATTCATTCTGGGGATTCCATCCTGAAGTCAGAATGTTTGTTCAAAATAAAAAAAATTGTATTATTTTATTATAGGATATGTATATAGCGCACATATCCACGCACTAGTGCATGCTCAAGGCGCTGGTATTTTTTCCCTCGATCATTGGATGTCAATCTCAACGGCACATCGCATTATCAATCTCAACTCCCTGGGGAGTATACAACTCTTGCAGCCACTAGACGCACCGAGTTATTGTGGCTTTCTCATCCTAACGAGGTAATATGTCTCAGTTCACCCAGCAGTGAATGGGTATCTAGTAGGAGGAGATTCTAAAGTGACCGTTTATTGTACTGTATATTCTATGGGAATCCCATGGGAGTTACAACACTAATGCAGTGTAAGGGTTTGTAGAATAGGGCCTGTGTCATTATTTACAGACAAGTGGAATTATGCATTACAGGACCCATGAAGGTCCGGGTTAGAATATTGATCTTCAGTAACCCATGCTTGTCGTAAGAGGCTACTAACGGGATTGGGTGGTCAGACTCGCTGACTTGGTTGACACATGTCATCGGTTCCCAACTGCGTAGATCGATGCTCATGCTGTTGATCACTGGATTGTCTGGACTCAAATATTTACAGACGGTCGCCATATAGCTGGAATATTGCTAAGTGCGGCGTAAAGCTAAACTGACTCACTCACTATACAGTACATTGTTTAACACTGATTGAAAACAGAACATGTCAAATAATGCTAGACCTGCTTTCTAACTGATCACTGGATTGTCTGGTCCAGACTCGATTATTTACAGACCGCTGCCATATAGCTGGAATATTGCTGAGTGCAGCGTAACTCACTCACTCACTCTAACACTAGTACCCACAACCCTGTTGTATTATCAGTGACACAACTCACACTGGAGAGATGGAGGACAAGTTGGGAGAGGCTTGGATGCTCGGGGGGGTACAATTTCAGTTTGATCAAGAGACAAGACACATCTGTGTGATGAGAGATTCACTGGAAAATTTATAGTTCAGTCATGATCGTTTTTTGTTGTTTTGCATGCATTAGGTTTTGAATATTTTAAAATATTTTTTTATATTTCAAATTAAGTGCTGATCCAGCCATTGAACGAATCCAGACATTCTAAAGAAGTCATATAAAATGCAAATCTTCCATACCTCTACCAATCGGTTATATGGCATTAATGCAGTGATTATATAATGGAAATATACAGGTCATATTTCATTCACATGTTTTGTGTGTAAAGTCTATGTTCAGACATAAGACTTTTAAGAATTTTTATGAAACATGGGTTATGACAAATCATTTCCAACCGAACTTAATGTGTAGTTTGAATTTCTCTCTGTAATCTCGATGGTATTATCAGTCACTATCAAAACTTTAAAATTGATATGTGAAATAGAATACTTTGATTTAATGATGGCTCAAAAATAAATTTAAAACTTAGTGTCATATTATACAATAGAAGATTAGAGGCCTTTAAAGATTTCAAACTCTTTTGAATTTGTCAAAATAAGAATGTCCTTTTAAGAAAATGCATAAAAAATGTACTGCTGTTATAACTTTCAAACATCATCTGTTTCTGCTTAAACATTGCTGCCAGTTAGCTGGAATATTGCTGAGTGCAGTGTAAAACTAAACTCACTAAAACTGAAACTTAATTTTTTTTAAATTATTTTTCATACAATGATTGTTTCAGTGGTTTTGCTGCAATATTTTGATATCTGATGACCATGTTGTGGGTGGCATATCGTACCAGAATGATTGTTGGTCACATGTTGTATGTTAGCAGTCCGCTACTAGAGACAGGATACTTACATTTGTTCAAATGGTTCAGATTTCGTCTTGATTCATTTCAGATATTTGGACCCTTGGATGTACTTTGGAAAGAAACATGCTAATTTCCTTGTGGCTATTTGTGTAAACTTCACAGGACTTGGCCGTTAATGCTGTACGGATGTTGTAGTGGACTCTGTGGTGGCCTCTGTGGTTGACGCTGTGCAGGACGTTGGTGCTAATTGTGCCCCGACAGGATGTGGAGACTGGACATCTGGGGGACGTTGTGGCCACCGCTGTGAACATGGGTCAAGATGTCTCAGTTTGTCGCTCACACCCTCCCTCCCCTGGGGATTCCGGTGCAAAACAAGTGCCTCGTATCCATGGCTGTTCTACGAACCAAGATAACGTGGATATGTCACAAGGCGGGACCTGAACTCTGGCGTCACTTTGACATGCCCACAAATCCTGATGGCAGAGTTGTATGCTCATTCTATCAACCACTGGTTCACTGCCAGGATATTGTGAGACATGAAACACATCCGCTCGCTTACTCTCAAGTCACCTCTTTCTATGACCTATAGTCTGTTTGCAGTGAAAACGTACCAGTGAATTTCACTTTAAACAAAAACGTAAATCAAATATAGTGAAATTAGAAGTACGAATCCTCGTAACTTTACCTTGCCAATTGAACATTTAAATCTCAGAATTTTATTCAACTTAGGATAAAAGTTGTTTAACAAACGATCATAGTTTTAAATCGCTATTGTTGGTTTGTTTTACAAGGGGGTATGCACATTAGATGAAACACCGAGAAGACGTAGGGTTGGTCTTAGTTAGCGCTGACATCACATACTGCACGTGCATTTGTATCACTGTTCCAATTACTGCATTTACTCCCTTATAATACAAACCAATATTAGCGATTTGAATCTATGATCGTCTGTTAAACAACTTTTATCCTAAGTTGAATAAAATTCTGAAATTTATATGTTTAATTGGCAAGGTAAAATTATGAGGATTCGCAATCTTAATTTCACTTTATTTGATTTACTTTTTTGTTTAAAGTGAAATTCATTGGTACGTTTTCACTGCAAACAGACTATACATTAGGATTCATTACCCTTATTCCTAATCTTTCTCACTTATAAATGTCAGCGTGGTAGCCTTGAGGTTAAAGTGTTGACTTGTTAAGCTGAAGGCACCAGTGCAGTACCCATTTGTACAATGTGTCAAGCTAATTTCTTGTGTCTCCAACAGTGATATTGATTAAATATTGCTAAAAGCGTTATATTATCACTCACTCACTTATAATACCACCGTGATATTGCTGGAATATTGCTAAAAGCGGTGTAAAACTAAACTCACTCACTCACTGACCGGGCTTCCTGAATATGTTATATGTAAGAGGCAACTAAGTTGATCAGGTGGTTTGACTCGGTGACCTGCTTGATTGCATGTCATTGTGCTCAAAATATAGATCACTGGATTGTCTGGTCTTCACAGACTGCTGTTATAATTGGAACATTGCTAAAAATACCACTCACTCACTCACTCACCCCAATAACACACCAAAATGTTTCACATTTTCCCACTGATGCAGATCTTCCAATCTTATTGTCGATGTTCATACCCCGCCTTCAGAGTGCTTCCATTCATTAAGACAATGAACTCATCTACCTCCTCGTGATTCATGATTCACATCCATCACGAGTTTCAGACAATTCATGGCAGCCACACGTGGAAAATAATTAGGATAATGATTCCTGAAAATCTTTCACTTTCAATCCAATTTGTCACGTAAGCCTCCAACAATCTCTTGTTAAAACAGATTCAGTCACTGTAAATAAAACTGAAATCTCTCTCAAACTGGATCTTGTAGTTCGTGCAGACCATCATTGTACAAGAGCAAATTAAATGTCACTTTGGGTGTATCACAACCCATTGCTGTAGATGCATCCACTGTAAGCTTTCAAAATGGCTGACATGGTTGAACTTTTATGAACTCCCAAACTAAAGAGTTCCATATTTTGTGAATCAGTGTGTTCCCCTTGATCACCCCTGTACAAAGTGTGTATGGCCCAGTGGGCAGTGTTGATGTAGCACAGGGAAAAGGATTAGTCTTATCTGAACATTTCTAATTGGGCAGAACTTATTTGGGAATGTATAGATCAGTGGGTATTGAAGAAAAATAATGCCATATATACCTGAACATATTGTGTATTTATCTGGGTTGTTTATATGGTGAATTGTGGGGGTTGTATCAAAATGTATCTTACTAATATCTGGAGATAAATATTTCAGTTACCGGTACAACAGTAATTTACGTTGACAGTAATCATGTATTTTTTCAATTTACGTAGATAAGATATGATAATGTAAGATATTTATTGCACAGCATTCCATGAAGGAAAAGTGGCAATATTCTATAAACTACAAATCTAAACATAGTAAGTACAAAGATAAGGTCAGATATTTTATTGCGCAAATGTTCCATACAGAAACAGTGACAATATTCTATAAACTACGTAAACAAGATATATAATGAATCAGAGTAACAACATACAAGTTTGAATTTGAAATAAGAAACAATTTTCAGGTGATTTCATTTGAAATTCTCAGTAGTTTTAATCAAGAAAGGTATTTCCAATACAAATATTTATGACCTACAAGGGCGAAAATATCGGGGTTCATATTTTTCATACGATGTCCTAGGGCAAAATATCACTTTGTCATGGTGACGTGACGTCATGAACAATGCTATGACATCACATTTCTCCTGTGACGTTGCATTATACATACGGGTAAGTGGGTAGCCATCCTATTTTTGAAAGTACATATTTTGGGTTATTTTCCTCAACTTGATGACTTCGGTAATAAACAGAATATTATATTCGTGCCCATATCATACTATGTTTACGAGACTTGTGCCTAAATATCGGTATATCCCTCTCTCTCGATCAGGAAATACCAACATTTAGGCACTCGTGTTGTAAACATGGTATGACATGGGCACTCATATAATATCCTCTATATAGGCACTCGTGTTGTAAACATGGTATGACATGGGCACTCATATAATATCCTCTATATAGGCACTCGTGTTGTAAACATGGTATGATATGGGCACTCATATAATATCCTCTATATAGGCACTCGTGTTGTAAACATGGTATGACATGGGCACTCATATAATATCCTCTATATAGGCACTTTCGTGTTGTAAACATGGTATGACATGGGCACTCATATAATATCCTCTATATAGGCACTGTGTTTGTAAACATGGTATGACATGGGCACTCATATAATATCCTCTATATAGGCACTCGTGTTGTAAACATGGTATGACATGGGCACTCATATAATATCCTCTATATAGGCACTCGTGTTGTAAACATGGTATGACATGGGCACTCATATAATATCCTCTATATAGGCACTCGTGTTGTAAACATGGTATGACATGGGCACTCATATAATATCCTCTATATAGGCACTCGTGTTGTAAACATGGTATGACATGGGCACTCATATAATATCCTCTATATGCTACTCAAAGGATCTTAGGAACACAATGTTTAAAGGTAAGTAGTCTGTGACTGCTGTTGGCTATTGGAACAGACAGCCTTCCAGTTGTTTGTGGTCTTGTTACATTTCCCTTGTTGTATACAAGCAAAATGTCGCACAGGAAACTAGGGCTTTAACCAACTCAAAGGAGCCACTAATTTAAATGTTCATATTAAGTGTAGTTTGTCATATACTTCTTTATTTAACTACAGCAAGGATACAGCAAGTATCCTAACCAAGCGTGTGTTGTGAGCATGTTGTTATAGACATTGTTGACTGTAGTGTGTATATCTGTGTTTGATAACTCCTTCTCAAGTATGTGATAATGGTCCAATGTAAATGTTAAAACACTTGGACAAATCTGGGTGGAAGATTGGGTCAAATGTGTCGGCGACACGTTCAGGACTTGAAACAAAATCTGTAATAGGGGGCAGGGACATTTCAAACATTTTCAAATTTATTTTTTCAAGGAAGCTAGATATAAATCATCACTTAATTTTAATGTGAAACACAAAAATTGAAACAGTTTTTTTTGTATAAGATGAAACACCAGAGCAGTTTTGAAATTACCCCGGTTTTTAATTTACCTTTTCAAGCAAGCTAGAGATAAATTCCCACTGAATTTTAATGTGAAACACACAAAAATTAAACTTGTTTTGTATGCCATCAATGAAACGCCAAAGCAGTTTTGAGATGACCCCCATGTATGTATCTGAGCCTTATTTTCTGCCTGACTAGAACTGGCCATCAGTCAGGGCAGAAACATGTCTATTTCTCCCGTGCTTGATTTCAACATCGTTATGCTTGTCAAGCTCTAATCACTGGCAGTTTATGTGCTATGGTTGTTTTACCTTCAACGATGGAGCATGTTTCCCCATAAAAACCCGTCATTTGCACGAATATTCTTGATTGTTCATTTATCATCAATGGTGAATATTTATGATTTGGAACTAACTATAAACTTTATCATCTATAATATTATCGAACTCTATGTATAACAACTTCTTTAATTTTTTGTTTGTGACACTTCGATACAGATTCTTGTACCGTTATTGTCAATAAAGTTGGTCAATATTGTACTTCCCAACTTTTAAAATGTCACTCAAACAGTTCCTCATATAGACTTTGGGAACATAGTCTAGCATCACCTGTATACTACCTGTATGTCATAAATCACATAATGCATTCCTTTCAGATGGGACACATCTGTCTTTATTTAAGAATTACTTTTTCTATTGATAAAAGAAATGTATATAACAATTAAATGTTTAACTGCTGTTTAATGATGGGATTTATTTGATCATCCAGTGATTCCTCTGACACCTTTTATCATATGATGCATGAGCTGATGTTTGTGATGGTCTTGAAGAACATAGTGTGGTTGGTATCGATGGTATTTATCAACATGAGATAAGTGCTTGATTGTTCACTCACTCACTCACTCACATGCACACGCTCACGCACACACTCATGCACACTCATGCACGTACGCACCCCCACTCACTCACACATGCATGCATGCATGCATGCATTCACTCACACACTCACTCACTCACTCACCCACTTCACTCACTCACTCAGGCAAACTTACCGGTAACTATTTCCTTCCATGTCTTTACGATGGTACAGTGGTGGTACATTCACTATTTCCTTCCATGTGTGTACGATGTACAGTGGTGGTACACTCACTATTTCCTTCCATGTGTGTACGATGTACAGTGGTGGTACACTCACTATTTCCTTCCATGTGTGTACGATGGTACAGTGGTGGTACACTCACTATTTCCTTCCATGTGTGTACGATGGTACAGTGGTGGTACACTCACTATTTCCTTCCATGTGTGTACGATGGTACAGTGGTGGTACACTCACTATTTCCTTCCATGTGTGTACGATGGTACAGTGGTGGTACACTCACTACATGTACGGTACATCAGTACTTGTTACTCAGAATATGGAACATGTAAGAACATCATTTATCTTCAAGTAAACCTCCCAGTACCCATGCTGACATGATGGTCAGCTCAAGGCACTAAACTCCAAGTTTAATTTGCTCTAAGACCTTCTCATTACTTACAACAAGGGGAGTAACAGTGACACTAATTTGATGAACTCAAAGAGAGGTTCTTCTGCCTCATTCTCCCTCACAACTCCTTACATCATTAGAGAAGCCTAAATAGAAGCCATGCTATAGAGCTTTTTGAAAACAAGGATCATTTGTAACTTTCTGACTCTGAAACCTGCTTCAGATTGTTCCAGATTCTTTGTAGCAATGCCAATGGGTCAATTGCGAAGGCCATTAGAATTACACTCATCTCGGGAGTGTGTTTCTGGGCAATGCACTGCTTAATGAGATATTGTGAACACAGATACTGCTCCCCTGAACACTGCCTGGCAGGGTGAGAATCTGGGTCTGTGGGACCCCAGGCTCATTAGCGGTAATCAGATTTAACCTTTTCATCTGTCATAATCCATTACTCAGATGAAGTGCAGATCATTATGGCTTATGGAGATCCGTCTAGGATATCATGTGTATCAAAATAATGAGGTGGGTCTACCCAGTGGTTGAGTGGAGGGATGCAACATTGCCAGGTGAGGCATGTTAGGGTAAGGTGAGTACAGGTGAGGCATGTTAGGGTAAGGTGAGTACAGGTGAGGTGTTTTAGGGTAAGGTGAGTACAGGTGAGGCATGTTAGGGTAAGGTGAGTACAGGTAAGGTGTGTTAGGATAAGGTGAGTATAGGTGAGTCATGTAAGGATAAGGTGAGTACAGGTGAGGTGTTTTGGGGTGAAGTTTTGTTTGGTGAGGGTTTTATGGAATCAGGTATTTTGTGGTTTGAAGTGTTGGGGTAGATGGAGGCAGATTGGGGTAGAAGAAGGTAAATTGGGGTGGATGTAGGCATATAGGGATAGGTTAGGCAGATTGGGTAGATGGAGGCAGATTGGAGTAGAAGAAGGCAGATTGGGGTGGATGTAGGGAGATTGGGGTAGATGTAGGCATATAGGGATAGATTGGGTTTGATGTAGGCAGACTGGGGTGGTTGTAGGCAGATTGGGATAGATGGAGGCAGCCTGGGGAGGATATAGATAGCCTGGGGTTGGTGTAGGCAGATTCAGATAGATGTAGGCAGACTGGGGTAGAAATAGGTATGTTGGGGTAGATGTAAGCATGTAGGGGTAGATTAGGTACATTGGGTTTGATGTAGGCAGAGTGGGGTGGTTGTAGGCTGACTGGGGTAGATGTAGGCAGATTGGGATAGATGTAGGCATATAGGGATAGATTAGGCAGATTGGGTTTGATGTAGGCAGACTGGGGTGGTTGTAGGCAGATTGGGGTGGATGGAGGCAGATTGGGGTAGGTGGAGGCAGCCTGGGGAGGATATAGATAGCCTGGGGTTGGTGTAGGCAGATTGGGGTAGAAATAGGTATGTTGGGGTGGTTGTAGGTAGATGGGTAGATGTAGGCAGACTGGGGTGGTTGTAGGCAGATTGGGGTAGATGGAGGCAGCCTGGGGAGGATATAGATAGCCTGGGGTTGGTGTAGGCAGATTGGGGTAGAAATAGGTATGTTGGGGTAGATGGAGGCAGGTTGGGGTAGATGAAGGCAGATTGGGGTAGATGAAGGCAGATTGGGGTAGATGTAGGCAGACTGGGGTAGATGAAGGCAGACTGTGGTAGATGAAGGCAGATTGGGGTAGATAGAGGCAGATTGGGGTTGGTGTAGGCAGATTGGGGTAGAAATAGGTATGTTGGGGTAGATGGAGGCCAATTGGGGTAGATGTAGGCAGACTGGGGTAGATGAAGGCAGATTGGGGTAGATGGAGGCAGATTGGGGTAGATAGAGGCAGATTGGGGTTGGTGTAGGCAGCTTGGGGTAGAAATAGGTATGTTGGGGTAGATGTTGGCAGATTGGGGTAGATGGAGGCAGATTGGGGTTGGTGTAGGCACATTGAGGTTGATGTTGGCAGATTTGGGTAATATAAGGTGATTGGGGTAGATGTAAGCAGTTTGAGGGTAGGTGTAGGTAGATTTATCAAAATGGAACATAATTCAAAAAGAGTTCTCCAATTTTTTATATTTGTTTGTTAAATGTTCACCCATCTTTGCAGTTTTGAAATTAATTGTCATTGAATCTACAAGAAGACAATCTTTATATTTTTCTACAAACAGCTTGCCAACACTTTGATGGAATGTCAAAATAACTTTTAAAATAATCAAAACTGTTTGTTTTGCTGTTAACAATCATGAACATGATTTAATGGTGGGAGACACCTTTAACTGCATCAACTGTGTACATCCAACGTCAGGTTGAACAGATTTATGTAGTTGACGGTGTTATGTGGGTGATGTTGTTGTGGCTGGACCCGTCTGCTGTCTTTGATGGATGTAGTTTGATGTTTTTAACTGAGTTTGTTTACACTGGCTTGGCTCAATTACAGTTAGAAATAACACAGAGGAGAAGGATAAGCAACCCCTCCAGCAACACCCTCCATTCTACACCAGCTCGTGGCAGACTCATGGCAGAGAACATCACCTTACATCAATAAATCTCTGGAGGCTAATATCCTCGTCTGTGCAGAGTTGTGTCCCCTCAATGCACCAGGAACCTATGGGCTGGCCCTGATTATGTTTCCAGATTTGTCGTACCTGCGGCCGTGGTTTTAACTAAACTGATAGTCTGTCTCACAGTCCCTGAACGACATTAATTTCCCTACAGCCTAGCCCTCCCTGTAATGCTAAAGCCCTAAACGAAGCAAGTCTAGATTTCCCTAGGTTCAGGTTGAATCTCTGGTCTCCCTGGGGCTCCTTTTCAATTTAAATGGGCTTGTTTGTTACTATCAAAATTATATATTCAGAGACTAAGCCTTAGTCTACTAAACTGATAAAGTCTCCATGGCCTGCATCACATCGAGTTTTTCCCCCACTTTAAACTGACACAATGTGATTAATCTGAAATATAAAAGCAAATAGTGTCGGGTGGTAGGAGCAGTGTTTCAGTTGATTGGGTGCAGATGTACTTTAATGGCATGGGTCATATCTTATAATACCAATCACTGGTTCATCTGGCCTGACTGCCTAGAGGCTGCCATCATGGTGTGAATATTGGACAATATTATTCAAGACCAATAAAGATCTGGGTTGCAATTGGCCTTCAGTAACCCATGCTTGTTGTAAGAGGCGACTAACAGGATCGGGTGTTCAGTCTCGCTGACTTGGTTGACATGTCTTCATATCCCAGATTGTGTAGATCGATGCTCATGCTGTTGATCACTGGATTGTCTGGTCCAGACTCGATTATTTACAGACCGCCGCCATATAGCTGGAATATTGCTGAGTGTGGTGTAAAACTTAATTCACTCACTTTATTTATGTGAATTTTTTTTTATTGACACAATAACTGTGTCTTATTCAGTGTTCAAATTTCTGTCTGTTTAAACCTTTCAATGACTGAGAATATTGAAACCTTTCTATAATCTTGTCAAGCCACAACAAAATGACCTTGTGACAAGAAGCACTCTCACTCACTCACTCACCCATACACACCCACCCTCACTCACTGACTCACCCACGCTCACTCACTCACTCACTCACTCACTCACTCACTCACTCACTCACTCACTCACTGTTAAATGTTTCAGTCTGGACCAAGAAACAGGATGTTAAAGTGTCAAACAATAATCGAGCTTGACCACCCAGTCTATCAGACAGCCTCATAGCTCATAGTTCCAGGGCATCTGTTCAATCCCAGAATCATCCCAAACACTGAACCTTATGAATGTACAGTGTACAGATAGTTCTTGTTGTAACCATACTACATGCAATACTGTTCCTGCCACACCAAGCATCCAACATTACCAGTAATTCCTGGACAAATATGTGTGATCCTTTAGTCAATGGTATTAGTGATTGCCATGGCAACTAAACATCCCCGCCCTAAAGATACATGATAAATCAGGATTCTGTATATTTATGGATGTTGACTGGGGATCTATCTCACTAAACTACGTGGTGAAAGCATTTTGACATGAGGCATCTTGGTTTGCTATGAAGCACTCAACAATTCTGAAGAACTCCCACCTCTGGAAGGCTGTGAGTTGCTGTATCCACCAGCCATAGCTATATTTATCTTAAAAAAAGTTGCAATAATTGTGAACATGACGTTAAAACCCATTTCACCTCACCTGTACAAATAAAATGATTTTCTTCTTCACACCTGCATTCACAATAATTGGGTGGGATGCTTTTGTCTGTGATTATTTACTTTGACAGGAAACTTATGTGAAGCCTATTTTAACAACCCATGAAGATCCAGGTTAGAATTGATCTTCAGTAACCCATGCTTGTCGTAAGAGGCGACTAACAGGATCGGGTGGTCAGGCTCGCTGACATGGTTGACACAGGTAGTCATCATATCCAGATTGTGTAGATTGATGCTCATGCTGTTGATCACTGGATTGTCTGGTACAGACTGCCGGCATATAGCGGGAATATTGCTGTGTGCGGCGTTGAGCAACAAACCAACCATGTTAATGACGCCAATCAATTGCTGTATTAAACACAACAAACAAATCTATTTTCACAATTATTCCAAGAGGAAGTAGAACAGTCTTAAACTTCAAGGTGTTGCTTTTCACATGGAGTGAGTGAGTGAGTGAGTTTAGTTTTATGCCGCTTTTAGCAATATCATGGCAGGGGACACCAGAAATGGGCTTCACACATTGTACTTGTGTTGGGAATCAAACCCAGGTCTTTGGTGTGATGAGCATACACTTTTACCACTGGCCTACCCCACTGCCCCTTCTCACATGGAAGATCCAGGTATGATGTGAAAAAGCTGAAAGACAGTGTCCACAGGTGAATTTATAATTTTATTCACTGACCGCTCCCCCTCTTCCAACACACAGTCACACAACACAAACTGTAACAAAAATTTACCCTCCCATCCAACCACTCGCTCACTCAACAGAAAAAAACCAATACAATGGTAAACTCAAGTTATTGATCTTGAAATGGCTACAGACAATCGCACTTGATTATCCCCTCTTTGTTGCTGAAACTTTATTATTCACAAGGTCTATTTTTCGAATGCCTAATTTATGACAGAACGTAAAAGGGGAACAAATTGGTTCCGCCTATTATATTTAAAGGGATAATGCCCCATGGAAATCCTAACTATGATATCAAAGCCTTAATAACTTTGTTCACACAATATTTCTGGGTGGCTTGCCAGATGGGTGTCTATGGGAACGTGCAGCTCAGGTTCCTGGCATTCTTTCTTCCCCTCGTCTCAAGTTATGACGTGTTGAAAACCACGAGCAGAGGGGAGAAAAGCAATTAATTAGTAAGGGTCGTTAACAAAGTTAGATCAGTGAGATAATATTCAGACGACGTGAAATTAAAGCATCCATGGTCCATTTAAACCCTGTGAGAAATAAGTCAATAGATTATGTTTGTTTGTGTAAATAGTCCTACAGGTTTCACAAGTATACATGATTCTACACAGCTGTATGCTCCAGAAGTGTCAATAACTTACACCACCTTGCTGGTGTATATAGCCTCGTATTACATAACAGGCAGATATTGATTAGAATTAACCCCTTGACTGCCTAGTAGTTTTCAGGTGTGTCATTGTCAGTTATGTTTCATTTATATATACATCCTTTGTACCAAATGGATAAAATAGAAGTTTTATTTTGTAAGAATTTTATTTATTTTTTGTTTTTCATATTGTGAGTTTGGATGGTGCTAGTTTCCGTTTCTGTGAAGGGGTTAATAATAATTGATCTAATTTGCCATGTGTTTAGATTTCATCCAGCAAGGTGTTGATGTCATTTAATCACCATGGTAGAGCTCTGGACATGGAGTTCTCATGAAGTCCATAGTTATGACGTAGTAGTAGGTCAGTAGGTCTTGTGTTTGTTTTACATAGGGGGCCCGGTTGGGTAGCCTAATGGTTAAAGCGTTGGCTCGTCACGCCGAAGAACCGGGTTCGAATCCCCACATGGGTACAATGTGTGAAGCCCATTTCTGGTGTCCCCCGCCGTCAGGGTTTGAATCTGTGTGAATACTACTCTATGCCAATGTCCAGTGCTTCAAGCTCTGTCACTTCAGCCTGTAAATAATCAAGTCTGGACTGGACAAAACGTGTGGACGTCACTCTGAGCAGTGTTCCGTAGATGTAGAGGGTTCTCAAACAGAAAAAAAATTACAAATTACTTAAAAACATTTTCTGCAAGCAAAAATTTGTTTAGGTTTTCTAACTTATTAGGCTTAGTGTGCAATCAGTCTCTTGTGAAGGATTATCATATTCAGATTGTACAGATTTTATATCTCATGAAACCCAAACAAATATTCGTGGTGTTTTAATCCCGAGATACTTCTGGAAACACATAATACCTGGAGACTTCCATCTATAGTCAGCCTTGTCTGGACGTCAACGTGTGCAGCAGCTATGCAGTGTTTGTACAAACTGACTGTTATATAATAGACAGGTCTTCCTTTCCAGGCCACTTGAACCCATCCTTGCATTTCTGATTTGAAACAGTAAATACATGAAGGTAGATGTCAATAGAGGAACAAGTAGTACTACCACTGACTGCATTGCTAAGTTATGAGACACCATTCATCAATGAATGAAAAGACTTCAATACAGTATATAATCTGAAATGCAGATCACACGAAAATTCAAATATATCTGTCATTAGTTGCATGAACATACAGTAACTAAAAAGAGATGTGTTTGATAAATTCAGTCTTCCCTCCTCCTCCTTGACAATCCCTCATGTTCGTGCTTACCCATGCTGCATCATGCTTACCCATGCTGCTTCATGCTGTCTTATGCTTACCCATGCTACCTCATGTTTACCATGCTACCTCATGCTGTCTCATGCTTACCGATGCTAACTCATGCTTACCAATGCTGTCTTATGCTTACCCATGCTACCTCATGCTTACCATGCTACCTCATGCTTATCCATGCTACCTCATGCTGTCTCATGCTTACCGATGCTAACTCATGCTTACCAATGCTGTCTTATGCTTACCCATGCTACCTCATGCTTACCCATGCTACCTCATGCTTACCATGCTACCTCATGCTTATCCATGCTACCTCATGCTTACCCATGCTGTCTTATGCTTACCCATGCTACCTCATGTTTACCATGCTACCTCATGCTTATCCATGCTACCTCATGCTGTCTCATGCTTACCGATGCTACCTCATGCTTACCAATGCTGTCTTATGCTTACCCATGCTACCTCATGTTTACCATGCTACCTCATGCTTATCCATGCTACCTCATGCTTATCCATGCTACCTCATGCTGTCTCATGCTTACCGATGCTAACTCATGCTTACCAATGCTGTCTTATGCTTACCCATGCTACCTCATGCTTACCATGCTACCTCATGCTTATCCATGCTACCTCATGCTTACCCATGCTGTCTTATGCTTACCCATGCTACCTCATGTTTACCATGCTACCTCATGCTTACCCATGCTACCTCATGCTTACCCATGCTGTCTTATGCTTACCCATGCTACCTCATGTTTACCATGCTACCTCATGCTTACCCATGCTACCTCATGCTTACCCATGCTGTCTTATGCTTACCCATGCTACCTCATGTTTACCATGCTACCTCATGCTTACCCATGCTACCTCATGCTTACCCATGCTGATCCATGCTGCCTCGTGCTTACCCATGCTACCTCATTCGTACCCATGCTGCCTCATGCCTGTCTGCTCATTAACACTTCCCTATGCCAGACCATGCTAGCTCACAGCCTCCATGTTCACCAGTGCTTTCTCACACACCTGCATACTCGCCCATACTCTCATGTTTGAGCCTGCTGCCTCTTTCATGCTTACCCATGCTCTCAATTGCTTTCCCATGTTCCCTCCAACTCCCTCATGCTTTCCAATGCTTCTCATGCTTTTCCATGTTTCCCACACTCTTTCAGGCTTACCCATGCTTTCCAAGCTTCTCACACTCTTGTATGCACACCTATGCTCCATCATGCTTTCAAATGATTTCTTGTGATTCTCACTCTTGTATGCTCCACCATGCTCCATCATGCTTTCAAATGATTCTCACACTCTTGTATGCATTCCTATGCTCCATTTTGCTTACCCATGTTCACACATGCTTTCCAAGGCTTCTCACACTCTTGTATGCTTACCTATGCTAACTCATGCTCTCTTGCTCATGGTCATTCATTCTGACATACAACTTTTAGATACATTACTGTACACGTTTGACTCCGTGTAATGTTTGACAACATCTCTGAGAGGCAACCAGTGAAGCAAGTAGATAGTGACTCACAGCCCTGGCAGACCCACATCTCCAGTCAGCCAGTATCTTTGACTGTAGCAGGTCTTTACTATTGACCGACTTTGATGCATGGTACACACAACTAGTCTTCATCAAAAGCATGGATTATGTATAAGTGTACGTAATGTCGGCTGAATGTTTGGTAGGAATGTCATGCATTCAATCAAAGAGAGGCTGTGATTCACAGTTTTAGGTTTTGGTGTCATTAATGGTAGTTCTTTGTCAGCACCAGACTTGTGATGATGGCCTCGACCGACTTTTTCACTGATTCAGATAGTGTAATAGGCTTGTGACTCATACAGTCTATAAACCCTTCCAGTCCAAATACCCATCCATCCTGCACCATCCACCCTTATATACACCCATCCATCCTGCACCATCCACCCTTATATACACCCAATCCATCCTGCCTGCACCATCCACCCTTATATACACCCAATCCAACCATCCACCCTGCACCATCCACCCTTATATACACCTAATTCCATCCATCCTGCACCATCCACCTTTATATACACCCAATCCACCCATCCATCCTGCACCATCCACCCTTATATACACCCAATCCACCCATCCATCCTGCACCATCCACCCTTATATACACCCAATCCACCCATCCATCCTGCACCATCCACCCTTATATACACCCAATCCACCCATCCATCCTGCACCATCCACCCTTATATACACCCAATCCATCCATCCATCCTGCACCATCTACTCTTATATACACCCAATCCATCCATCCATCCTGCACCATCCACTCTTATATACACCCAATCCATCCATCCATCCTGCACCATCCACCCTTATATACACCCAATCCATCCATCCATCCTGCACCATCCACCCTTATATACACCCAATCCATCCATCCATCCTGCACATCCACTCTCTATCCACCCTAAAATCCACCCAACCATCCATCTTACCCCATCCACCCTTATATACATCCATTCCATCCATCCATCCTCCAGTCAGGTGTCTTCTTTATGGAACTTTCCCAACAAACGATATCCCCCTCACCAGATGAAAGTGTCCACAGTACTCAATATGTAATTACACAGGTATGTTTAATCCAATCAGTCTTGCACATCAGTAAGTCGGCATGCAGCTCCACTGACCAGGTAATTACACACCTGTACAGGTACGAGTTTCTGGAATGCCTTTCACTCCCCAAGGTCATCTGGATGAGACTAGACCTTGCACTTACCTGTCCTAATGATAGGTTAGACCTGACCTATAATGACAGACGAGACGACCCATCACTGGGCCGGGGGCAGGTATCGGCAAACCACTTACCTGTGACTGATGTGGAATCATTAAGATGTAAACGAGTTTCCATACCTGTGTCATTTGTCATTATCTTTCTGGAGATGATGTTGCTATTTCTATGAAAAGGTAGCCAGAGGGAGGGATGGCCAGCCAGCAGATGGTTTATTTTACATCCTTGAATGAAATAAAAACTGAAATGTGAAATTCTTGTCTTTTCCATTTTGTATTCAGTAGTGGGTGGAATGGTGCCCAGGAGTTCAACATTATCAGTGTCTGAGCCCGTGAAATTATATGCTAGAATATTTCCCACTGTGGTGTGAATGCATGCACATACTTTCTATCCTTCTCATGCCAAAAATACTGATTTAAGAAATAATTTGTGTAAAAGATACTTTGAAAGGGAAATTGTTAAACCAAAGCCACCGTAACTGCATTCAAATAGACCATTAATAGCAATGATTATCACCTGTGATCTCATTAGAGGTCCTCACACAGTGCTCACCTGTTATACTCTGGTTGAATCGCCAGGTCATCTCTTTGATGTTGGCACACCTGTAATTAACTACTACATCTAACTCCAGGAAGGCAGGTGTTTGTTTCTCTTGAGACAGGTGTAGATTTTGTGCTGGACATATTGAAGACCTTCCTTTGACTGGATAATTTCTGTAGCTAACGATAGACAACACTTCATTCCAGGTGTAACAATATGATCAGTTGGCAATATTATGTGATATAGGTCACGAGAACGTCTCGTAATCTAAGTGGGTGTATCTTATAGCCCTTGTTGGTCAGTCTGTTCTTAAATATGTCTAAAACTGGACAGTGGCTAGGAGAACTGAGACAAATTATCAGCCAGTTGGTTCAGAACACACTTGACATTACCTCATCCAGGAATGAGTGAGTATAGTTTTACGCCACTTACAGCAATATTTCACCACTAACACAGCAGGGGACACCAGAAATGGCCTTCACACACTGTACCCATGTAGGGAATCCAACTCTGCATGACAAATGAACACTGCAACTACAACTGTACACCCCCCACCCCTCATCCTGGAGTGTGTCGCCCTGACTCTACAGAATATAGTCTTGTTTCTCAGAAATTAAGAATGATTCTAAGCTATTCTTTTATGATTAATTGTTTTGTAAATATAAAGTTTTAGAGAAGATAAAGATATTTCTTTATTATATTTCACATTGAAATTTATATCTTAGACTAAATGCCAATCCATTTGTCACTCAGTACAAGGAGGAATATTAACACAAAAAATATGTTGATTAAAAATGATATTTTGTTTGTTATATTTATAAATATTTTATTTCAAACATTTCCTTATTATGATATTATTGTCATAAAACTTGACCGTAATTTTGACATTTGTATTGTCCAGAGGCCAGGAAAATTATCTTTGAAATTCAAATTGATGCTTTGTTTGAAAGAAGGTGGCCACGTTTGAAATAATCCATGTTCATTGAGTATCAAATGTCAACAGTCAGTCTTTTTTCCTGGAATATTAAAGAATTTGATGGTTGACATTTATTTCAAGGTTTTTAGACAGTCCTTACAACCAGAGACCATATATTACAACACAACAAGGATATCATGAACATAGCGCTCTAACTTGAAACTTTATCCATCCAACTTGGACAGAAATTGTTCATCTGTGAATCATGTTACCTAACATTGTGTGTCAAGGTACATTAAATATCGCAATTAAAAGAAAATTGCACTCAACAAACCAGCAAAACTGCACAGTAATCAGTATAGGTTACTGATCTGTGTGCAGAGACATCAAGGTCGTCAATATGCAAATACCAAGGTCACACCCACTTGACTGCATCTATTAGACAGCACACAATGAGCATTGTCACATTAAAAAGGGCTTCAGCCATTGTATTCAGCCAGCCATCTGTTCAGACACATCTTTTTACCTCTACAAGTGGAGAGCGCGAGTGACTATTTGTACCTTCTCATGTGAAGAGGCCACTATGGTCATGTTGGTTTTTAATGTGTCCGCCACCGCTGGGATTAAGGGGATCTTGGAAAAATGTGAGAGTTGTGCATAGGAAGTCTTTCAATAGTTTTTATTAAACTGCTAATTTGTTCCACCACAGATGCTTCTTGAGGAGAGTTATTGTGTGTGGATTAGGGAAATCAAGTGCGATCTTGATTTAAGACGCTTATCATTCTTTTGGAAATTTGTTTGATCTGAAAGTTTAAGCTGGTCATTTGAATCGCTATTCTGTAGTGATTTGGGTAATTTCCTTGAACTGAATTAAAATTAACTGTAGCTTCTGATCAAGTTTGTGTTTCATGTTTACTTGATTCAGAATATAGTCATATAATATATTTATATAATATGTATGTATTTGTTATAAAAATCTCATATTTGGGGATTCTGGGATGGTTTCCAGTTACTGATGAGTTAAAGGAGGAATCATCTGTGTCGGGTGGTAGACGTAACATCTTCTGTGTTTGTCTGGTTTGTGTGGTCCAGACTTGACTTCTTACAGGCTGGTATCATGGTTGGAATACTGAACAATGTTAAACAAGAAGACCTTTATTTATCTGAAAGAACTGTTCATTGGCACAAATAACTACTATGTTTCTTATTACTGACAATATTTAAAACTTACTTTCTTTTTTCTTGTCAAAGCCGTTAAAACATGGCATTGTGAGCATAAGCACTCACTCACTCTCACTCACTCACTCACTCACTCTCACTCACTCACTCACTCACTCACTCACTCTCACTCACTCACTCACTCACTCACTCACTCACTCACTCACTCACTCACTCACTCACTCACTCACTCACTCACTCACTCACTCATGGCTATAACGACCATGTGTAATAAATCTACCCTTTTTCCCACCTCTGATGTTTTATGATAGCAGTGATACTTTTACAAATTCAGGATTCATGCAACATAAAAAAACAATTAAACATTTCGCCTGTCGACAACAGTATGCAGGTTAATCCCCAGTAAAACTTTATAGGAGCGATGATTTTGTCAACCTCTTACCCTTCCAGCTAATGTTCCGATTTGTTTATTGGCAGGATTAACATGCCGTCTCAAAGTCACAACAGGCCACAAGGTGGCGCTGTACCCGTTTCGGTCAGCTGGTCAATTTGAGACCATGATAAAGAGTCAGAGGCCGTTGAAATGTGTCCGTTTTGAATTTTTTATTGGCTCTGTTCATATTCATCCAATCAACAACAGGAGGCTGTTATAAAACATAACTGTTGTCTGATGGCTGCGACAGTCATGATGTTTTGAGATGTTTTTGTGATGTCAGGAATACCCTCGGATAAATATCGTTTGTTGTGTTTTGTCTGCCAAAGCCTACTTAAAACTTTAAGACGAGACCTCCCTTGACGGGAAACGACATTGGAGTCCTGAGTTGATACCCGTGACAGATTTTAAGCTGAAAAGTGGATTTTAGGGTAGAAGTGTTATAGCACCTGTCATTAAAATTTCCCGAAATATTCAGTGTAGACAATACCATTTATCCTCAGAAAACATTAACCTTTATATTGTTGCTGGTGATTGTTTCGTGAAGGTGTAACTGGTTGTCCCCAAAACTCAAAATTTTAATGCTAAAACTCAAAAGCAAACATTCACTATTCTACACATTTTGTATTCAAGCAGGGTTTCAGTGGAATTCCAGAAAACAGAAAAACATAATTAGGTGCATCTGTAACAATTTCACGTGAAAGAAAATTGTTTTAGGTCATATGTCTTAAACACATGCACTCATGCATGCAAGAACGCATGCATGCACACACACATCACACACACATTTTATGACCAAACATCCCACAAGAGTGGCAATATTTGGTATAATGGACAAATTTCACCCCTCACCAATCTGGACTCTATTCGTCAGATACATGCTATAGAGAGGCAAGCAAGAGGTACAGGGGATCTGTCCTACCCTGAATCCCGACCTAGACCCTCCGTGATACTGCTGAAATAATGCTAACCGTGACATAAAACTAAAACTCACCCACACTGACCTTGGATCCATTCTACAGTTCCCCGTCGTCATCCATCAACCATCATTCATACAGCTGCACCAACTTGCACTGATTAGTGAAGGACGTTTTTAACTGTTTTAGATTTCAATCCGGCTTAATTCCATTATGAGCAATGCATGCAATTGGAATGAATGGTCTTTATTTGATAGACAAAAATTGGTATGAATGATTTGAACAGAATGGTTAATTTGTGCAAATCTCACACAGGTTAAGTGCTGAAGAAATGCCTCATTAAGATTATTTTGACATCAAGATTGATGCCACCATTAAACGCAAGCCTGTGTTCTAACAAAACCCTAATTAGGGCATTACTAGGGATTTGAAATTGTAATTGATTTTCAATTTTAGGCCAGGACAATATTTTTTCCATTTCAAAGATTTTTCAAAGCTATTTTATGAAACATGCAATTAAACATGATTAAATGATGATGATGATGATGTTGATAATTAAATGATTATGATGATGATAATGATGATGATAATTAAATGATTATGATGATGATAATGATGATGATAATTAAATGATTATGATGATGATAATAATTAAATGATGATAATGATGATGATAATTAAATGATGATGATAATTAAATGATGATGATAATGATGATGATGATGATAATTTAATGATTATGGTGATGATAATGATGATGATAATTAAATGATGATAATGATGATAATTAAATGATGATAATGATGATAATTAAATGATGATGATGATAATTAATGATGATGATAATTAAATGATGATGATGATGATAATGATAATGATGATGATAATTAAATGATGATGATGATGATGAAACGAAAGTGTAATTAGCAATGTAGGAATTATTGGATGGATACCTTAAACATGCATCCCCGTGCCGGGCCCACAGAGGAAAGTGGGTGGGTGGGGAATCAAGTGGTCACCCACGTGACTTGGTTGTCATCATACCCCCATGGTGGGTCACTCCGACATTATAAATCATGATCCAGAGTTAATTAATAAAGCCAGTCACAATATAAACTGAGAGACAAAAATAAAGGATCACAGGAAAATTCAAGCCAGTCACCATATATATTGGATCTGTAATAGGGGCAGTGGGGTAGTTTAGTGGTTAAAGCGTTTGCTCGTCACGCCGAAGACCCAGGTTCGATTCCTCACATGGGTACAGTGTGTGAAGCCCATTTCTGGTGTCCCCCGACATAATATTTCTGGAATATTGGTAGGAGCAGAGTAAAACTAACCTCAACCACGTTCACTCACTTACTGCAGTTGAGTAGTTAGTGATATTGCTGAGTGTAACTTATAATGAAGACATACAACCACATTGGTACATCCTTGGACCTTGGACCCAATCTCCTGCCAGGGACCACAAGATTTATTAGTTAATGGCCCTAGTATTGACAATAGATAGTATCAGGTCATTACAAGATACAGCATTGAAACAATAGATAGTATCAGGTCATTACAAGATACAGCATTGAAACAATAGATAGTATCAGGTCATTACAAGATACAGCATTGAAACAATAGATAGTATCAGGTCATTACAAGATACAGCATTGAAACAATAGATAGTATCAGGTCATTACAAGATACAGCATTGAAACAATAGATAGTATCAGGTCATTACAAGATACAGCATTGAAACAATAGATAGTATCAGGTCATTACAAGATACAGCATTGAAACAATAGATAGTATCAGGTCATTACAAGATACAGCATTGAAACAATAGATGAAATGTGTTACATGTATATTGCTCTTATACTGGTATGAATATTATTCTACTGTATTCCGCACCCCGTTACGGGATTTATATACCAACCTGAAGTAATCTTTATAAGCACCCCCAACTCTCACAAAAATATAGTTTATCAGGAATTTTGATGATTATTACAAAACAACAGCAGAAGAAATATATAACTGCCTCCTAACTATCAAAAACATTCAGATTCAACATCTAGGGGGGAACAAATTTAAATGTGATACTTTGATAAGCACACCCTTTTGTGACTACAGTGAATAGTTCATGTACAGAAGATAATCTGGTGACCTGTCAGGGGTTGGTGAACTGCCGAACTATATCTCCTCATCTTCCGGGCACAGCCTGGATGTCACATCAAACAAATGTCCACATTTGTATCTGTTGCCTTATTTCTTGCCATCAGTATACATGACCAAGGAAGAAAGACCATCAGCTATTTGAGGACAGCTAGAGTAATACATCTTCTTGAGATGTTCACATGGCATTCATACAACTTGTGAATGTTATATATGATACTGCTTGGTGAATTGTGAGCAAAGTTCTTGTGATGAGAATGAAGATAAAAGTTTGCTGAGGGTACATCACAGTGAGTGAGTGGGTTTAGTTTTACGCCACACTCAGCAATATTCCAGCTATATGGTGGCAGTCTGTAAATAATCGAGTCTGGACCAGACAATCCAGTGATCAACAGCTTGAGCATCAATCTGCTCAATTGGGAACTGATGACATGTGTCAACCATGTCAGCGAGCCTGACCACCCGATCCCGTTAGCCGCCTCTTATGACAAGCATGGGTTACTGAAGATTTTATTTTTATTATTTTATTATTTGATATTTATATAGCGCACATATCCACGCACTAGTGCATGCTCAAGGTGCTGGTAGTTTTTCCCTTGATCACTGGATGTCAATCTCAACGGCACATCTTATTATCAATCTCAACTCCCTGGGGAGTATACAACTCTTGCAGCCACTAGGCGCACCGAGTTACTGCGGCTTTCCTATCCGTACGAGGTACCCATTCACAGCTTGGTGGACTGGGACACATAGTCACAGTACTTTGTCCAAGTTTACTGAAGGTTGCTATACCCGCAACAAGGTGTTTGCACGTATTCATGTGGCCACCATCTGGTCATATACCAACAGATTCGTGGGTTCTTTGAAGTGCACAGGGTTGTGTTCTGTACACTAGGGGTTGTGACAACACTGAAAGAGTCTGCACACAAAGTTGACTCCAAGGTTTTTACACCCGGTCACAGGTGGGCTCGATCCCGACACCTCAACCTCGCTGGATCACTAGCCTGGCACCTTAGCCAGCTCGCCCACCATGCCCCCCGTGGTGATCAATATTGTAATCCAGACGTTCACGGGTCGGGTACATCACAGACTCGCATGTTGTCTTGAAATGGAACTATGGATAAGACTGAATGAAAATACTTTAAAAACGCAACTTCAGGACTGAATTTCAGAGATATGAAAAGAGTATGAGTATTGGCAGCTTGAGCTGAGAAATATTCCATCTATGTGGCGACTGTCAATAATGAAGTTTAGACTGGACAACCCAGTGATCAACATCATGAGCATCGATCTAAGCAATTGGGATACAATGACGTGTCAGCAAGGTCAGCAAGCCTGACCACCCGATCCCGAAAGATGAGAAAGAGTGAGTGAGTTAAGTTTTGAGCCGCTTCAGCGTTTTAGTGTAACACAGTGGAACTAGATGGATGATATTTCTTGGACTCTGTGTATGTCTTGGGATGAGAGTGAATGTGTGTAAAATTCTGATGTTGGGTCTGTAACAGAGACTATCTCTCAGAGGTGACATATTTCGGAACATTAACTTAAATAAGTTAGTAAATATTAGTATTCTTCTCACAAGCTTGAGGTTCAGGGATCTGTGTTCGTACCCAGACTCTTTGGGGTGGGGGTGGTTTAAACATGACGCAAAAGGCCACATATCTGAAGATCCTTTCCGACTTAGCCTTAATCTAACTTTTGTTCACTAGTTTAGTTTAAGACACAAGTTTACTTTAACTGGCAACCATACATATGAATCAGAAAAGTATTCTCTTTGAAATGACACTAATTTTGGATGGATCTGTTAAAGACTGCTGACCAATTTTTTCAAATTTAAAGTGATAAAACGGTCCCATTTATTTCAAAATTATTATCCAGGGTTCACAAGTACCAGCAACTTGACCTTTTAAACCTCACTCTTGGGGTGTCCTTAATTGCAATTCATTTCCCAGTTAAATACCCTGATGGGGATATCAGTAGTGTTTTCATCTAGGGATGATATCAAACGATGACTTTAATCAGCGATATCACTCAGCGGGTTGCCAGCAATACAGCTCATTCATGTCGCCATCATGCGCGACCGCCACCTCTCATCATTCCTCGTTAGCCTCCTTGTGGCTCCACCACCCTCTGGACAAAACGTGTACAGGGGATTGTTCAACCAACCATTTTTATGACCTGGGGGGGAACAAAAGTCTCTCCCCGATTTGGTTCCTGTGCCGGGTGAGATGAGAGGGGTGGGGACGTAACCGGGCTGTTACCAGGTTACCGGTTGTCCGGTGGTCCATTGTAGATGCTTACAGAAGCTAGGAGGGAGGGAGTGGCGGGGGACAGTTATGGATGGGCTGGACCTGCCTTGCGACACCGTGGCTGAGATCAGGGCTGTTACATTGAGAGAGTCGGCAGTTATAGTTAAAATAAGATAATAATGTCAAAATAAGTTGTCTGTTGAGTTGTGATTTCCAGTTTACCGGCAAGAGAGACATTGTGACCACTCAATCCCCCTATTTCTATGACAGGTCACTACATGGCTGAAATAATGCTGATGCGACAATCAATTTTATCTCACTCACTCTTAAACAGGGATTAACTACACTGACTCTGACATCTCCAACAGTTCATAGTTTCATGCTGTTTTGAACAGTATAACACGAATATGACAGCGTGGATTGATTGTTCATTGTTTAAAGCTGCACCCAGCAATATTCCAACTACATGGCGACAGTCTGTAAATAATCAAGTCTGGACCACACAATCCAATGATTTACATCATGAGTATCGATCAACACAACTGGGTCAACCAAGTCAGCGCGCCTGGCCACCTGATCCTGTAAGTTGCCACTTACGACAAGCATGGGTTGCTGGAGACCAAAGTGTGGCAGGTCTTCGATGTAGGACTGTTTGGTGAAACCCACCATCACGAACCTAGAACCATACCAGAAGGTGAACCGCGTTTCGACTCCACAGAGGCGGTGTCAGCTTGACTAAGGGACACGACTCTGCTAATCAAATAGTAGCGTTTAAATTGACCGGATCACCCTTGCCGCCACCGTACCAAAATACAAGACAAATGATTTAATGATATGAAATAGACGCAGTATATCACAGATGAGTTTATTAGTTTAATTGAAACTCTGACAGTTCTCAGGAAGTAATACTCTGTAATAATTCCACTAAAAGGCTCTCTTAAATCTTCTGTATAACATTGTAAGCGACGATGTGGTCCCATGAATAAATGATGAGGCTGACAATATCATTATCTTTATTTCCCCGCCTCTGCATTATCTGAAGAGACAAAACCCATAAAGATCGACAAATTTCTTTCCTTGGCTGAAGTACTTGCACCATCCCCCTTCTGTCAAGTCCTTCTCATTGAATAATGTGTATCATTATTAGCAATTATGAAAACATGCCCCATGCTGTCAAAAAAAGTTTATCTTTAGAAAAAAGTATGTTTTGAGTGAAATCCAATAAAAATGTATTTGACAGCAAGATACTGGATGAATCGGTGAAGCAAATAATTCATGATTCAATAATGGTACAGAATCATTGATGCAGAATTGTGAATTTATTAATCTTGTATACAAGATGTTCATTGAATGGAAGGAGGTGCGAGGTGGATAAATTATTGATTTGTTAACATAATGTGTCGTTTTAATCAGGTGTTTATGAGCCAAGTACAGAGTAATTAAACAATTCATTCAGCACTAGCAGAGTTGCATTTTGTGAGGAATTTTATATTTTTTTTTATTTTCACAGCATGAAAGTTAGATGAAACATTCTGAAGAAATTAAAAAAGACAATAAGATGGTATGGATTAAACTGGCAAATAGATGTGCGTAACATGATGCCATGTTACACAAGGGCTTGTAATGCTAAAAACTGCCAAACACTGACAGGATTCCGCGATCTGATGGGACATATCTTATTTATAGCCAATGAGCTCCCTCGCTCTTTTTAGTGCTGTGTAGGTTAAGGCCAAGGTTGTCAATGGCAACGGGTGCAACACGGGCCTGTTTGCGATGAAGAAATGTACGTAACTCATTATAACAGTGAGGTGTAAGTGTCTCCGAAAGAATGGCGACAAGCGCGCTGACAGGTGCCAACAGTTCAACATGTTTTGGTGCATGTCGTTTGTGTATACTGTGAAATAAACAAGAAAATCAGTGAGATACCGCTAAAAATTCTGAGCAAGGATTTTGGCTCGGAATTGAGAAATCACGATTTTTTTAGCTTCCGAAGACCCTAGCTCCCAAAGTACGGCTTTGATTTTTGTGCTGTATGTCTCATTTTGTAGGTAAATCTATTGGCTTGAAATGTGTGCATACTTTAAATGGGATAAATACAGTGAGCATTGTTGAATTCGCCCTGAAATGAACTTGATGACATCGTTACACCCCTTTCTATTATGTAGTGTTGAGACCAAGTCAGTGTTAGGTCATGTGCCAAGTTACAGCCGATCTCAGGTAACAAGATGGACACGGGAATGTCTAACCTGACATGACAGTTGGTAATAAAGGAGCAACATATACAGTTATATTTACAGATGAGAATACACAGTAGTACACAGAGGATATTATATTCATGCCCATGTCATACTATGTTTACCACACGAGTGCCTAAATGTTGGTATTTCCGAGTGAGAGCGAGGATATACCGATATTTAGGCACGAGTGTCGTAAACATAGTATGACATGGGCATGAATATAATATTCTGTTTATTACCGAAGTCGTCAACTTAAGGATAATCAACCCAAATCTTCTTTTAAACAGAGGCTGGCTACCCGCCGTCGCCGCATGTATAACGCAATAATAACGTATAATGCCTTTTTTGCCTATGAAAAATATGAACCCTGGTATTTTCGTCCTCGTAGGTAATAAACATGTATAATCCCAGCGATGGCGTCATGTAACTATAACTATTTATCATCCAAAACTGTGTTCCACGGGAGATATCGCTTGTGTGAGATCATATGATATCTCCTAGGAGATATCGTTTTGACAGTAGATTTTGTACAATGCCCTGACAATGCTATGACATCATCAACTTGATGATGTCACAATGCTATGACATCACTGCACAGCAAGTCTAATGGTAGTACAGTGTTGAGAGATGTAAATTTTTCATTGAAAACTAATGAAGAATGATTTTTGATGATAAATAGAATCTCACCCTCGTGTCTACTGATATCAATCATATCAACACTCGTTGATAAAAGTGAAAATATCCTCGGCAAGCCTCGGATATTTGTAACTTTATCAACTCCTGTTGATATAATCGATATCAGTAGACACTTGGGTGAGATTCTCTATGTAACACCTGTCCTGTCATCAAGATGTCATCAGTCAGGAGATGTCCTTACAACTCATTTGCACCACTGGATGTTCTGGTGTCAGAATTGTCCGTCTTTGCATGGATGCTGTAGACACGTGGACGCTGTAGATGTTGTTGCAGATACACCTGTTGCTAGGAATGGTACAGGTTGTAAGGTATGGTGAACGGAGAATGTACCGAAAGTGCGTAGCTCGAATCCACTGGTCTTGACGTAGGGTCACACAGGTGTTCTTTCACTGCGGTGAGAGTCTATAACTTGTTCGCTGAAAACATCGCGATATGTGTCAAATTGTGTTTCTGTGGACAATAAATTTATGAGAAATGACATTTTGTTAGGTACTAGATGAAAACATATCTATCTGTTATTTTCCCAAGGTTGGGCATAAACAATGACTAGAGGTGTCTTTCTTACCTCTACACTTCTTAACACTGCATTAGTTGGAAATCTGCTTGACTGGTGTTTTAAGGTGAAACATACTGGTCACTTTCATCAAATATGTC
The DNA here is from genome assembly GCF_003918875.1 of Haliotis rubra. Taxonomy (NCBI): domain Eukaryota; kingdom Metazoa; phylum Mollusca; class Gastropoda; order Lepetellida; family Haliotidae; genus Haliotis; species Haliotis rubra. The sequence continues at coordinate 393,619 of NW_025767591.1, forward strand.
CTCGATTATTGTCATATTTCATGCAATTCAAACAACTGCTTAGTTGCCTTCAGCCATTTAACCCCCTCGATGCCGAGGTTTTCTTCAGGCACACATTTTCATACAATTTGAAAAGTGATCGTTGTTCGAGAATTGCGCTCACGTGGTCATGGATCTACGTACGGCTATAAAATTACACAGAAATGTAGAATATCAAATTTCCTATCCATTGGTATAAATATAAGTGCAACTACCTTGGCAGTTTGAGAAATCGACACTGCTAAATGTTTCAAAAATTTTGTTTTGCGTTAAAAACAGTAAATTTCTCCGCTTTTTATCACACACCGATAAAAGCACTGTGCTACAACTTTTTTTAATTTGGCATCTTTACGGAAAGTGTGCACAAAGAAAATACAGCCTGATATCTGAACGACGGAAGTGTATATGAATAAATAGAAGTCAGACAACTGGTAGTCTAGACTGCAGACTTTGTGTACCCCTCTGATGGGTGTTAAAGTCGCGGTGAAAGTCGTGGTAGCTGAGCGGGTAAGGCAGCTGACTTTGTGTGCTGGCGAATAGGTGCCTGACTCTGAGGGTGTGAGTTCGAATCCTGGATGGGGCTCAACTAAAAAAAATACTAGTATTTGTACTTAACTAAGAAAGTGTAATCCCAAATATGACATATGTTACATTTTACCACTTTCTAAATGGCATTGTGTAATCATTGTATTTGATGTCATTGCTTGTTTATGCATTTTGCTACGTCGGAAAAGACGACATTGGCATGCTGATTGGTATATATCTCACCTAATTTCCATTAATTGTATAAAAGGTCTCAGCTTCTGTGTCAGAATTTAGCACTCTTTAGACAAAACTTAAAATGAATGATTTTACCATTTATATAGGTTCCTGAACATATCAACAATTAGGCAGTATGTGTTCAACCATAGATATCCTCTCTTTGGTTAATTGGTTTGCGGCGGGTGTAAGGGCGTTACTATACGGACATTAAGAAGGATACTCTCGTGGCTATGTCGGTGCATGAAGTAGCCATGGCTCATTCTTACCTGGATGTCTTATATCACGCTGTGTCGGATGCTACTCAGAATCAAGTCTATTCCTTGGGCAGACTACGGCTATGGATAGGACACACAAGTTGAACTCAGTTAGGAATTTACCGGAATCCACTAAGGAGCTGATGTTTCAGCAACCTTTGAACTCAGAGGCTACCTTCAACGGGCAGTGTCAACAAGCAGGTGAAGCAAAGGATGCTATTACTACGAGGAATCTTAATCAGCGTTTAGCTTCGGCCCTCTTGTCGCAGAATAGGTTCAGAAGTGCACCTAGGGGTAGAAGAGATGGCATGCAACCTTCATCTGGGTCTCGCCCTCAATCCCTAACTCAACAGGCACCATTACAACATTCAGTGTTTGATAGAGTCATGGACGCTAGACCACGTACATCGGCCTCCTCAAGCAGGGGCTCTTTTGCAAGTTCTAGAGGTAGAGGTAGGGGGGCTAGGTCTTTTCGCCCCTTAAGGGCTAGGAGGTTCTGACTCCCCTCTAGAAACAGATTCTATTCCTTACGATTGGAACAGCCCGGACTTGGAGATAGAATTGGATTTTGTCTCATACAAAGTGTTGTCAAACTCGTGTTGTTCAGAAACAACCAATCATAGTCAACAAAATTTTCACGTGACTGCACCGATAGAGTCATGGCGCTCAAATGACAACATCTGTTTGACATGTGAAAACGTGAGTTTGACAACTTTTACAATTTCAACAATATATGTATTGTCAAACTGTAGTTTGCCGTGTGAAAAGGCTGCTTAAGGGACGTAACTGCTGATAGGCATTGGATCATTACCAAGGTAGTTACCACCTCTTAATTTAATTTACTGGGAATAGTCTGTAATACATCACGGAGTGGATGAGAAAATGGCTACCACAACCCAGAATTAAGTTTACTTATAATTACAAACAATACTTGTGATTGTTCATGATCTTCAGCTTTCAACGTAGGTTGTTTTCTCTAACTTCGCAGTTCAACTAGGGACGAGTTCTATGATAATGTTACGTTTATTATTTCAATAGTTAGCACTTTCATCAACACCATTTTAGGTGTAAATTTCACCTGTTTTGATGTGATCCGGGATGGCAGATTTGCTGTTGGAATTGGTAACTGAAGACTGATGTCATGCACTTGGTTGTTGATAGGCCAGGATGAATCCCCTATGAAGCTTTGTCCAATCACAGTTATTTTGTAAATGACACATTTTGGTTGTTGTTGTAGATGGTTAATAGTTTGTTTGCAGTGAAACTTATTATAAAAGTTGTTTAACAAAAGATGATAGTTTCAAATCGCTATTTTATTGGTTTGTATTACAAGGGGGTATGCACATTAAATGAAAACCTGATTGTTTTTCTTGTCATATTCTGTAGGGATGAGTTTCAGCCTCCATGGTTCATGTGGATGGCAGAAAGAGTTAGGCACTTGGCAATATTCAAGCACTTTAGAAAGGAATGTTAGGTTAGACACAGAAATTCACTGACTCATACGCATGTCCATGCACATACCCCCTCACACATGCACACACTCACTCACTCACCCACAGCTTGCTGGAATATTCTCTTAAGTTTACAATCACACTGTTTATATCAAACACTTCTTTAAGTCCTTCCCATTGTTTGATGGAATAACACAGCCTATTTTGAAGTAATCACTATTAAATACACATGAATCTCCTTCCATTTAACTAATACTGTATTGATACCAGTCTGATAGACATGTATTTACACTTCTGACAGGGAGGGTGTGAGTTTGCCGACTTGGGGAGGCTGTAATTAGTCCGTTGTTTACAGAGGGATGAATAATTTGTAACATATCCATCAGAATAATTAGATATGCAGCTCTGAGTTTGGACACCGTTAATCTAAGTGACCAAAAGATTTCACTTGTGGCCTTGACTCACTCACTTCTAAATTATAGTTGGCCGCGTTTGTCTCAAGTCAGTACCTCCATTATTATTCACTGATTCAGTTTTTTATGCACAACTATTGATTTCTAATCTGCATTCCTGCTTCTTATCATTTCCTATAGCGCGCCATGAACAAATTGTCTTCAGTTCTGATAAAGTGGTTCCATTATTCACAGCTGAACTTTCAAGCAAGGTTACCCAAATGTATTAATGACCTTAATATATTATTCAGTAACACACACTATATACATACTTTAATGTAGATAATACGCAATGTGTAGCAAGCTTCCATGATACGGCAAACATAAAAACACAATCAGGTGTCTTCTACGTCATCTGAGAAGGAGTTCACCACTGCATGGTCGATTCCCAGGGATTCATTACAACTTGATGAACAAGGGTAGCTGACTGCATCGGTGACCTTTCATACGGAATCCTTCACCAGCCAACCTGAGTGTCTGGGACCACTGGCGAAGAAGACAGACGGTTATTTCTTCAAGTTTGGGAAGAGGCAAAAATTTGACGGTGTTGACTCTTTTGCATCAGACATTTTGAGCAGGATATTTGGAACCATAGACAGCCAAGCCAGCACCTTGACGTGTTGTAAGTCGTCGTCCATACTTCATTTCATGTATTTTATCGAAATTGTACTTAATGGTGTCGGAGGAAAGTTTCTGGGGTCTTGAGCAAGAGAGCAACCTCCTCCTTGTGAATGCTAGGGTTCAACTAGGGACGAGTTCGATGCTAATGTTACATTTATTATTTCAATAGTTAGTATTTTCATCAACACCATTTTAGGTGTAAATTTCACCTGTTTTGATGTGATCCGGGATGGCAGATTTGCTGTTGGAATTAGTAACTGAAGACTGATGTCATGCACTTGGTTGCTGATAGGCCAGGATGAATCCCCTATGAAGCTTTGTCCAATCACAGTTATTTTGTAAATGACACATTTTGGTTGTTGTTGTAGATGGTTAATAGTTTGTTTGCAGTGAAACTTATTATAAAAGTTGTTTAACAAAAGATGATAGTTTCAAATCGCTATTTTATTGGTTTGTATTACAAGGGGGTATGCACATTAAATGAAAACCTGATTGTTTTTCTTGTCATATTCTGTAGGGATGAGTTTCAGCCTCCATGGTTCATGTGGATGGCAGAAGGATTTAGGCACTTGGCAATATTCAAGCTATATGGCAGTGGTCTGTTAATCATCGAGTCTGGACCAGACAAACCAGTGATCAACAGCATGAGCATTAATCTACATAATTGAGATGACGTGTCAACCAAGTCAGTGAGTCCCATTAGTTGCCGCTTACAACAAGCATGGGTTACTGAAGATCAAGTCTAATGAATGAGTGAATGATCTTCACACCTGGTGAACCAGATGCCCCCAGTTATATTTTAGCAACCTGTAAGCAGGGAGGTATTGTACTACTCAAGGAAAGGATCAAGGATGTGCCGTAAAAATTCTTTGTAGTCAAGCTCAAATCTATTTAAGCCATCCTTGTGCATTATCCAAGTAGTATCATGGCAACCGCACCTAAAGGCTATCTATACCAGTGAAGGAATATATGTGTTTTGAGTGGAAGTTCATTGGTGTAATAACATTTTCAGAATTGAGGGATTGAAGAATAAATTCGGATAATTGAAGAAAGCTGATATCTGATTTGCTGACGAGCATTGACTTTCATTAAATTGTGCTCTAATTACGACAACTGAGTACAGCTTCAGACAGCTCGCTGCTTACAGGGAAAGGAAAACATTTATGAAATAGATTTTTTTGCTACACAGCTGGGTTAAGTTTGAATGTCTCGGACCAATCATTTCTTTCTAAGCTGACGCTGCATAGATAAATGCCAATCAGTTTATAATGGAACTCAGGAGAACCAATGATGGGTGTTTAACGGGTGTCAGGGTGGGGTTCGGAGGGGTTGAGACAGATAAGGTCACCTTTCTTGAACACCTTGTATCAGCACTGTTAGTGATTCAAAAAAACATATATGATATAGCCCAAACAGTACAAACAATTCATTTGATTGTGTTTTCTCTTTTCTTCACATGTTTGATGCAGGTTCATATCTGAGACCAAAATAGAATGAAGGCCGTTTAGAATATAGTAACATCTATATTTCAGACTCCATTTATCTACTTGGTGCAGACATGACAAGTAAGGCTGTCCATTTCATCCTGCCATTCCTCCTTATGTCCTCACTATTGGCGGAGTTGATTACTCAGGGATCGTGGAGAAAGGTCACCTCCCAACGTCCCCCGGAATCTGGACTTTGGCGTGTGTACCATGGCAAGGGGGTTATTCAGTGGGGCGTGCTGTGTGGTCAAGATGACCATTGTAACAGCTTCCAGAACACCTTCTTTACCAGGGTGTGTTCAGGGTTTCTTGGCCGAGTCCGTGCTCATGGCGTCACTGAAAGAAGAAAACACAGTGTTCACAGTAAGTGTATTTTCAGTTTTTGAATTCCTGAATGATTTGAATTAAATATCTTTTCATTATTATCGATGGGCGGTGGGGTAGCCTAGTGGTTAAAGCGTTTGCTTGTCACGCACAATGTGTGAAGCCCATTTCTGGTTTCCCCTGCCGTGATATTGCTGAAATATTGCTAAAAGCGGGTGTAAAATTATACGCAATCAATCAATCATTATTATTGTCTGTAGACAGCAATGTGCAATTAAGTAGATTTTGAAATGAAACCATCTTTAAAAGTTGAGGATCAGAAGAAGCTCTACGTCTCAATTAGTTATTGAAACTGAATTTTATATGAATGGAAAAAAGTTACTGTGCATTACATAAAATTGCATAAAATATTAGTGAGTTGAAAAGTTATAAAAGTAACCTTACATACACATGTAGCAAAGCACTCTGCATGAAACTTGATGTCTCGTATCACACAGGGCATGTGCACTTTGTTCACAATGAACTTACTCACTTTGTGCATGCTTTTTGACACCTGAAGTTCACACACCTGATAGTGAAGCTGACGGGGTCATTGTCGGCACAGGTACTACAGATATGTACCCCAACGTACCTGGGGTACACATCTGTAGTAACCGTGCCGACAACGACCCTTTCAGCGATAGTGAAAGCTTGAAGAACTGGTGTTTATTCTCTAGCCTCTGAATGTTGTGGAATACACATTAATCTCAAACTAACATCTGAACCTAAACTGTGCCTACGCTGGCTGAATTGGATCAAGCATTGGTTCAGACATAGAATAACATTCCCCAAGCTTCCATCAATCTCTTAGAGTCATCTATAAGTTGTCAAGTCTGCATCAACGCCAATGGTGGACACACACAAATTTGTGAACTGACTTTTTGATTCAACATCTTTTCAAGTGTGTGTAACGATACCTAGTGTCACATCATACAGATTTTCATATTATCCTGTCAACAGTTAAACAGTGATTAAGGAAAACACCACAAATCATGTTGTTATCATTTTGCATTAAAAATGGCATAACATCAAATAATGCACAGTTAAACATCAAATAATGCTCAGTTAAACATCAAATAATGCACAGTTAAACATCAAATAATGCACAGTTAAACATCAAATAATGCACAGTTAAACGTCAAATAATGCACAGTTAAACGTCAAATAATGCACAGTTAAACATCAAATAATGCACAGTTAAATGTCAAATAATGCACAGTTAAACATCAAATAATGCACAGTTGCTTTATTCCAGAAGTATATTTTAGTTATCAGGGTTGTATTTTTGTAAAAACGTGACCTGTATCGGCGCCTAGTCACCATTGAAATATGATGTGCATGTTGAAAAGTAGTGTTGAATATCAAGCTTTTACAAATGATTATACAAAAACATTAGTTACTAGATAGCTTAGAAATCATATCTTGACCAATAAGAAATTGTTATTCCCGGCACAACATTACGATGTTCATTGGACCACATCACTCTTATGCAAAATAACCTGGCCGTAAGTTACAGTTCACAAACTGCAGGAATGAAATGAGTAACAGGTAAAACTCGATCTCTCGGCAAGCAGATACCCATCATCAGACACACCACCATATGTCTTTTTCTCCACAGTGCCTTGTCCAGAAGACGAAGGATATAAGCTGCACAGAACAAGGTCGGGGATTCCTTTGTGCTGGAAAGACTTCATGTATAAAATTATGTGGAAAAAGGCAAGAGGACGTTGTCATGCTGACGGGGCGGAACTCATTATTGCAGACACTCAGGAAAAGGTTGATTTTCTATTTCAGCATGTGAAGGAACTCAATCGCGGAATAGGTAAGCATACGTTATTACAAACCCGTGGATTGTTTGTTGTTCATACTGCCTTTCTGGCAATATGACGGCAGTCTGTAACCCATTGAGTCTGGACCAGACAAACCCATGAATGACGTTTTGAGTCTCGATCTGCGCATGATGTGCATCAACCAATTCAGCTAACTGTCCACCCGATCCCTTTACTTGCCTCTTACAACAATCGTGGATTCCTGAAGACCGATACTTTCCAACTCAGAATGTATGTTGGAGTAGCCGCTTATAGCAATATTCTGCATTGATTCATTCTGGACCAGACAGACCAATTGTTAATAGCATGAGCAGGGTCATGTGACATAGTTGCCATGATAGTTGTTCGTAGAGCAGAAGGTCGGTTGGTTCGATTTCCGGTCCCGTCCTACCAAAAGACGGTAAAAGATGCCACTTGTACCCTGCCAGACGTCTCAATCAAGGAAGTGGCCAGAGACGTTTGAAGTCACCTACTGAGTCTAAGTGGAGTATACTTCTTGAAGTGCGACATTGCATGGCAGCTGTATGGCCGCTAAAAGGCTATCATTGGTGCCAACTTGTACCATCCATCTCTCACACACACATTCACGTGTCTACATAAGTACAACAGTTGTGAACACGACATTCTCCCGTTTTACTTCACCTCACGAACACTGAAATATACTAATGATATTTGTGTCCCCCCTAGATTATTCTACATGGATCGGGTTGGTGAAAGAGGAACATGACGGGAAGATAACGTACAGGTGGCTCAACAACTCGACAGACATCGCATGGGGTTACCGTGAACCGGACATCCATGATAACCAAGAATGTGGTGAAATTGACAGCGATGGAGTAAGCGATATGCAGTGCTATAAACATAGGAAGTACATCTGTGAGAAGAACTAACACACAAGAGGGCGCTGTCACTGGGTCGTAAAATTATTCCTACTCTCTCCCCCTGGTGTTTTCTGCTCCACTAACAAGTCAACAGTGTTCTAAATGTCTAAATGTACTGTAACCGGGGGCGCTAAGGAATGACACAGGTTGTGTTTACAGGAGAATACTAACTCCTCTTTATTTTTTCATAACGGTAAATCATTCTGAAAGTCACCTTCCCTGATAAAAATTGAATGTAAAGTTTGCAAAGGACAATAAACCCAATTAACACGTAAGAAATGCACTTGTATTTCCGTCTATTATGAAAACAACCGACAGTTAATGAACAGAAGGTATCATGTGACATGACGTCATATGTGTCTGTTGCCGATGACTTCCTCTTTGAACAGAGGAGTTTATTCCTCAAGCAATACCGGTGTAACAGGAAAAACTTCCCCCCTGGCCAAACCTTCCTCGGGGAAACTTTGGCCTAGGCAGCTTTTAATGATTGGGATTTCTTTATTCCCAAGGGAAAATCGTTCCACAGAGTAGGGGCCATGTGAGCAAATGATCTCTGTCCATACTTTTTGAGGCGGGATTTGGGTACTTTGAGAAGTAACTGATCAGCAGATCTTTGTGTCCGAGAAGATCCATATTTCTCAATCAATTCTGTCAGATAGGCAGGAGCTGATTGATTGACACATTTATATGTCAAGGTGAGAATCTTGCATTGGACTCGAGCTTGGACTGGGAGCCAGTGTAGGGAAGTTAGCACTGGTGTTATATGTGCACACTTCCTCGTTCGGGTCACGATCCATGCTGCAGTGTTTTGGACCCGTTGGAGTTTCGCAAACTGTTCCTGGGTTAGATTTCCCAACAAGATATTTGCAGAATAACGTCTTGTCAATACAAGTGTTCTTGCTAGCTCTCCATATCAGTAGAGAGAAGATTCGTAATGGAACCAATATTCCTTAGATGAAAATAGCAAGAGTGACAGATTTTAGATATGTGATCATCCATTGATAGACTGTTGTCAAAAACCACACCAAGATTCTTGACACATTCCCAAACTGTAATCTCAGAGTCTCCTCCTCGAACAGTCTTCACATCAGCAGCCAACCGTTTAGGCAGAGTTCCTGCAAGAAGAGCCTCCGTTTGCTATCATTTAGTTTCACACTTGTACATAGTCATCCAGGACTTGATGCTGTCGGTGCACACTTCCAGTTCAGTCATGAGCCAGTTCATGATCGATGGTATGAAATGCCACCGAGAGATCTAACAATACCAACAAGCCAACACACCCACCATCAACATAAGTCAACAAATTGAAGTTGTATGATCCCCAGTGAGTTGAGATTGAAAATGCGACGTGCCGTGGTGATGGACATCCAATGATCGAGGGAAAACACAAAGCCTTTGAGCAGTTGTACTGGATATTGGCGCTATACAAATGTTTTGTGTGCGTGTGTGTGTGTGTGTGTGTGTGTGGCTGGGTGCTACGTGCGTGCAGATTAACTATATTATCACACCTTAACAGATAAGCTATATTATCGCACCTTCACAGATTAATTATATCATCACACCTCAGCAGATAAACTATGTTATCACACCCTGAGGGATTATCCATAATATCACACCTCAACAGATTAAGTGTATTTGCACACCTTAAGAGATAAACTATATTATCACACCCTAATAGATTAACTATATCTTATCACACCTCAACAGATGAACTACATGATCACACCTTAACAGATTAACTATATTATAAAACCTTTACAAATAAACTATATGATCACACCCTGAGGGATTAACCATATTATCACACCTCAACAGATTAATTATATTATCACACCTTAACAGACTAACTCTGTTATCACACCTTGAGGGATTAATTATATTATTACACCCAAATAGATTAACTATATTTGATCACACCCTAACAGATTAACTATATTATCACACCTCAACAGATTAACTATATTATAACACATTAACAGACTAACTATACTGAGTCAATAAAGAAACTTCACAAAATGTAATTTGAAAAATAATGAATAATTTTTCTCTGATGATACATCTATGTATCCGAGGTTTATTCTCATGAGGTCACCAGCTTAAAACGCTAATCCCTACAGGGTGACTTCGAGCGAATTTCGCTAAATAGCCAATTATTGCAATTACGGGACATAATGGTCAGACTAAATTTACTAATCCGGATTAGGACCGACAGACACTTGGAACTAGGGGGAATGGCAAAACTGTTTTATTTTCACATGTACATCGATGTTACATACATCATCAACAGCACTAATTTACAAACTAAGCAGGTGTGCTGCTGCATCGGCATACTCCAAAACGGCGAAGTTGTCCTGGAGTCTCATTTTCAGCTGGTCCAGTCTGTTGTCCAAATCTCTGTACTTCCACCTCTTGGGAGACCTCCTTTGGCCCGCATCGTACTGCAGGTACCTGGTCTCCGTTGTTGTCTGCTCCATTTTTAAGAACTGGATCAGTTCATAAATGTTGGGGTGGGCCTTGCACACCAACTTCTTCACCCTGTTGTGCCATCCTTCCAGTGTGTTGTTGGTGCGGGGGTCGTCAGGGGTGAGGTGGTTCCAGCTAGCTTGGGAGAAGTCGCCCTCAATCCATGTTGAGGTGACGTAGTCTGCCAACTGCGTGCAGCGTCTGTCGTCAGGCATCGTTGCAATGGTGTCCAGCCACACGTCTCCACCTCAAAATAATAACGAAATTGTGTAAAATAAGATAAAACATAACATTCATAAATAAAATCTAATCTGAAAGAAGCGTATCTCTGATTGGTAATTTCTAAAGGAATTTTGTGAAAACGTTATACTTACATCATTTATGGGAACAAGGGGCAGCACAGAGCATCGCCGAACAAATCTTTTGACATCCATGTCGTTGCCGTAGTCCACCTGAAGGCCAACCTGCTGGGTCTTCCTCCACACACACTGTGTAAATTGGAAGAAACAACCCTTCCACCTGACATCATGGAAGACTCTCATGGCAGCGTTTCTACCGGCAGTCTCGAAATCCATCTGTAAAGACACACAAACGTTGTTACAATTACAATACCAACGTTATATCCGATTTTCAATTAGTTGGAAATAAATAATACATTAATACATTTTTATTAGATATGTATGCAGTTTTAAGCAACCGTTCCTGACTTCTGGTCATCCGTGGAAACCTCACAGCTGCTGCTTACCGCGACCAGGTGCTCACCTCTGAACTCGTTCCTTTCATGGCGGCTCATGGCCCAGGTCTACAGTTCCAGCATGATAATGCTCGGCCGCATACCGCGATGTTGATACGAAATTTCCTTCAAAACGCTGGAATCAACGTCATGGACTGGCCATCGAGGTCCCCTGACCTTAATCCAATAGAGCACGTTTGGGATGCACTTGGGAGAAGGCTTCGTGGTCTTAGGAACCAACCTCAGAATTTGCAGGAACTTGGCGCTGCCTTGCAAGAGCAATGGCGCAGAATCCCCAACCACGTGTTCACAAGCATCACGCAGTCGATGAGGAGACGGTGTTTGGCAGTGGTGAATGCGCGGGGTGGCCATACACGATATTGAACTTAGAAATTTCGCATTTTTATTCTTGTGACTTGACATTCTGTATACCCATGTTTTGGAACGGCGGTGTAGCCTAATGGAACTGATTATGGCACTGTCAGTGTATCGAGTACATCACACAGATCTCAGCAATGAAATAATAACAATTTAACCATCTTACCATCTCTTGTTCTTTTATAGTGCCCTGAAGAAAGAATGTGAAGTTTCTTTTTTGACTCAGTATATATTATCACACCTTGAGGGATTAACCATATTATCACACCTTAACAGACTACCTATATTATTCCACATAGCACCCTTATAGATTAAATATATTTTATCACACCCAAACAGATTAACTATATTATCACACCTCAACAGATAAACTATATTATCACACCTTAACAAATTAACTAAACAATCACACCTTAACAGATAAACTATATTATCACACTTGAACAAATGAACCGTATTATCACACTTTAAGGGATTAACCATATTATCACACCTCAGCATATTAACTGCATTATCACACCTCAACAGATTAACTCTATGATCACATCTCAACAGATTAACTGTATTATAACACCTTAACAGTCTAACTATATTATCACACCTTAACAGACTAACTCTAGTATCACACCGTGAAGCATTAACAGACCTCAACAGTCTAACTATATTATCACACCTTAACAGACTAACTCTAGTATCACACCGTGAAGCATTAACTATATTATCACGTCTTAACAGATTAACAATCACACCTCAACAGATTAACTATATTATGACACCTTAACAGAAAAACTATATTATCACACCTTAAGAGATAAACTATATTATTACACCCTAATAGATTAAGTATATCTTATCACACCTCAACAGATTAACTCTATGATCACACCTTAACAGACTAACTATATTATCACACCTTAACAGACTAACTATATTATCACACTTTAACAGATTAACTATATTATCACACTGTGAAGTATGAACTATCATCACACCTCAACAGATTAACTATATTATTACCCTTAACAGACTAACTATATTATCACACTGTGAAGCATTAACTATAATCACACATCTTAACAGATTAACTATATTATCACACCGTAACAGATTAACTATATTATCCAACTTCAACAAATAAACTTCATTATCACACCTTGAGGGATTAACCATATTATCACACCAGAAACAGACTAACTATATTATGACACCCTTATAGATTAAGTATATCTTACCACACCTCAACATATTAACTGCATTATCACACCTCAACATATTAACTTTATTATCAAACCTTAACAGACTAACTATATTATCACACCTTAACAGACTAACTATATTATCGCACCTTAACAGACAAACTATATTATCACACCTTAACAGACTTTATTATCACACCTTAACAGAGTTACTATATTATCACACTGTGAAGCATTAACTATATTATCACACCTCAACAGATTAACTATATTATTACCCTTAACAGACTAACTATATTATCACACTGTGAAGCATTAACTATAATCACACATCAGCAGATTAACTATATTATCACACCGTGAAGCATTAACTATATCATCACACCTTAGCAGATTAACTATATTATCCCTTAACAGACTAACTATATTATCACACCGTGAAGCATTAACTATATCATCACACCTTAGCAGATTACTGTTACTGATACACATCAACAGATTAACTATGGTATCAGGTCCTTAACATTTTGGGGGTAATATTATGTTAACCTCATTAGCTCGTGTTTTATGAGCAATGTTTTTCAAACATAATGATTTCTTTTGGACAACAAATTTGTCTGAATTTGGTAGAAAATACAATTTTGTTTCGTTTGCATTATTAAGCCCATAACGTGCATAACTTTATGCCTTCCCTATGTTATTAAAGTTATGTAATGATTTGCTTGACTGAAAATTATTTTCATTTTATTGTGGACAATTTTCTTTGCATTTCTATGTAAACGTTTTTTCTATGGTTTTTCTTCAAATAAAATCAACAGAATACATATCGATTATTTGTATCTCATTTTTTCCCTTTCAACCAATGTGAAAGCTTGAATTCTTATAGTGTCAGTTATTTAACAACAAATGGTTTCAACTTTACAATTGATGTGTTTTCTCAGTAACTTAAAATGGTCCTGATTGTTGATTTATTGAAATAAAACACCATTCTTTTTACCTTTGAAAATGTATTATTTTATTTTTTTATGAATTTTTATTATTGTGGTAATTATTTTCACTCAAACCCTGCTGGTGCCGTCAGTGAAAGCAAGCAAGACAAACAACAGGAGACCTGTCTGACACTGACGGGATGTCACATCAGATACGGCAGTTATACCCCAGCTGACATGTCCTTGTCTTTGATCTACGTGAAATTAAACAATTCTCACAATGAATACATGAGAAATTGAGCCATTCTCTTGATGAAACATGTAAAATAAATCCATTCTTTGATTGAAACATGCGAAATTGAGTCCGAGATAAATCACCAGACACGGTCACCTATTGGCTAGCTGTTGATCAAGGTCATTGCAGGAGCCTTTGCTGCAATAAATCTTATACCAGGTAGGACATACCTTTTCCTGCGAACTCTCTAACGCAGAGATCCATAAGATCAGAAGCCGGTCACCATGGTGATGGGAGTACAATTTACGATGACATCCAATCAGGGTACCTACGGAAATGCTCAATGAATTTGTTGTGCCTTTGTGTGCAATTTCTCGACTATTGCCATGGATATCTGGGCAGCCATTGTTGACAGCGTTATTTATGTTTCACCTCTGTCGGACGCCATTGGCAGGGTTAATGAAAGTGGAATGATGAATCTGATTTTTCTACTAAATCCACATGAAATATTTAACATGTCTGAACATTCACGATGAGATATTACGGTATTGTGGGAAATTGGAATTTTTTGACGGAAATTAACGTTGTCTGTTTTGTTGACCGCTAGTTGAACTTGACCCGTCACTGTAATAATGGCAAAAAGAGATCTTGACACATCAAATAGCTCAAAAGTATTGACATCAACTGTTTTAGGGTCATGAAATATAAGAGCATATGATTAAACTGGTTTTCTTGACATGCAATACTGATGGCAAAATGTAAATGAACACATGCCAAAAAGGCAAATATATAGCTCACCCATACTGATGTCGCTTGTGATCAACACAATCGTGTTTGAAGGAAACTTTAGTCATGAACATTTGCTATTCTAGATCTCATTGATGACTTTAATAACCAATGCCCTAACAGTGTATTTAGTTATTTACATTTTCAAACTGCTCACTCCATGGTCAGTTGTGAAAATAGAAAGTTACATCACCAAAAATGTAAAATTATTATCGGTGATCTTTTTACAACAATCAATCAAATCCTTTTGTGTATAGCCTTTACCACTATAGATACTGTTTGTGAGAACAAAGTCCTCTTTGACAGACTTGTATATACCACTCTACTTTAGACAGAGATGATAACATACATGTCATTCTGTTTGTGGAGCTTTCATTTTTGTGGGGGGCGGTGGGGTAGCCTAGTGGTTAAAGCGTTCGCTCGTCACGCCGAAGACCTGGGTTTGATTCCCCACATGAGTACACTGTATGAAGCCCATTTCTGGTGTCCCCCGTAGTGATATTGCTGGAATATTGCTTAAAGCGGCGTAAAACTAAACTCACTCACTCATTTTTGTGGAGTGTATTTATGCATGGACTTTGTAAGATGTTTTTATGAGAAGGGAAGAAATTCTATTAGACTCCGGACCCGTGAAGATCCGGGGTAGAATAGGTCTTCAGCAACCCATGCATGCTTGCCACTAGAGGCGACTATGCTTGGCGTAAGAGGCGACTAACGGGATCGGGTGGTCAGGCTCGCTGACTTGGTTGACACATGTCATCGGTTCCCAATTGCGCAGATCGATGCTCATGATCACTGGATTGTCTGATCCAGACTCAATTGTTTACAGACCGCCGCCATATAGCTGGAATATTGCTGAGTGCGGCATAAAACTAAACTCACTCACTCGCTATTGGACTCCGTGACTGCTGTGTTCCTTGTGCTGGATGGAGCATGGTACTTATTGTTGCCCTGCCTGGTACTTGTATTGATGTTTTAATGATGTAGAGTTAGAAGGTTAAAACTGGCACCAGTCTAGTACAGCAGCATACACACGTTTAATTCATCACATTAAACCCTGGGTCACATCACCGAACATCTTCATCCGGCAGAGTGGCTCTGTAACTCCAAGATGGAGCAGAGTTTGTGTACTCCGTATTGACTGAAATCAGAGATTCACCAAGAAAAGCAACTGCATGTTGACCATTGTCATCGTCTACTCCGAGATTCGAGTAACTGTAATTTGACCATCGTCAATGTCCACTCTGAGAATCACCAGGCCGTGTGACAGTGTGTTGACTGTTGAGATTTGGTCACTACAAGACTGGGTCAAGTTTAGAACTGACCACATTTCTGGAAGGTCACTAAGAAAGAACACACCACTGACTGTATCAGCAACTTGTTAATCCAACTGAATCCAGACATAATTTGAAAAATGACCCTTCCTAGTTTAAACATACTCTTGTTGACTGTGGGGCCAGACACTGAGGGCAATGGCCCTAGTTATCTGGTACATGAATCACTGTTACAGATCTCACTGGCCATACATCTTATCTGTCAATAGTTCAGTCTGAAAGAACACTATCAATGTAATTCTTTAGTGAGTGAGTGAGTATGGATTTAAACCACCTTTAGCAATGATTACAGTGCCATTTTAGAAAGTGGTCAAATGTATAATATATCATATACACTTTTAGCAATATTCCAGTAATATCATGGCGGGGGACACCAGAAATGGGCTTTACACATTGTACGCATGTGGGGAATCAAACCCGGATCTTCGGTGTGACATGTAAACTAAACTAAACTACCCCACTGCCCTTTAATTCATTCAGTGCAAAAAATACGTGTGTATGAAATAAATGATAAGAACCACTATGATCCGTATGATAAACATCGCTGTATTTTTGTCAGAATTTTTGTGTTTTATCAACAACACATGCTTATCATGTGACTAACAGGACCTGGAGGTTAGACCGACCTGGTTCTCACTTTCCCCATTTGCTTTGATCAGTGCTGATGATGTCATGGCAGAATTGTCCGTGTTTGATCTTTTTACAGACAGACATTTTATACCTGGAATATTAAAGTCCAGTGTTGAACAACAAACGAAACAAACAGAAAAAATTACTGTTATTACCATCATCAAACGTGACATGCCAGCTTATCAAGAAACATTTCTAACTTTTGAAGCAACCCAACACTGTTTTAATCAGGTTCCTCACTGTCGATAATTTCAGTAAAGCAGATAAACGTCCTTATCGATGTTTCAGTTTTAGATTCATAGCAATAATACAAAACATAACAATATTAAAAGCTGTCATGACAATATCCCACTTGGCCATTATCTGCAGAAACCTCTTTTGATATCAAAGCTTGGGTGAACATTTACACTTAATCCTATCATTTCATGCCACAAACATACAAACAGTCCCCTTCATGTGCAGAAATAATTTCATAAATACCAATATTTGGTAAATGATACGTAAAGCTACCCACAACATAGAACAAATGGCTATAATTGCACGCCTCTCACGACCCAGCGGCTGATTTCCTCTCAGAAAGTTAACATTCATCCCCAAACATTATTGTTCATAGGGAGTTGTTAGGGAAGTGGTGGGGGGTTGTTAGGGAAGCAGCATGACTGTTAAAGTTACATGGTTCAGGGATCTGATAGCAATTCCAACCCAAATACAAGACATGATCATCAATTTTGTCCCCTAAATTCAAATTGAGCGGATTTTATTGTCTCATCAGAGCATGCTAACAGACATTTATTTACAGTTTCTGGATTCCTGGACAATTATGGGATGGACCAAGTGGCCATTTGCATTCTGGAACAAGTCAAGTGACAAATAAATCTGGTTGAAATGGTTAATACTGTGGAATTTTACTTCCCTCAATTTGTTGGATGATCAGACAGGAAGTGCAACATGATTGGTTGAGAGTGAGTCACTTTAAAAGCGCCATCTATGTTCGTTCATGGAAGTAATGACGTAAGAGGTTAGTTAGGCATGATGGGAGCCGACTATTACGAAGTTGTGAGTTACTATACTCTCGGTCGATGTAATCAACATGGAAAACTGAGATATTGGTCACAGAAGATATATGTGTTAGTTAAATGTGGTCAAACAACATTTATTTTGATGTGATGGGTAGGACAGTGGTTGTGGTGCCCTCTTGTCACCTGAAATGCCTGTGTTTAAGTCCCAGCATGGCAACAATGAGTGAGTGAGAGAGTTTTGTTTTATGCCACTTTTAACAATTTTCCAGCAAAATTATGGTGGGGGACACCAGAAATGGGCTTCACACATTGTACCCATGAGGGGATTCGAACCCGTGGCAACAGTGAAGGCAATTTCTGGTGTGCCTCTCCATGATATTCGTAGAATGTTTCGTAAAGTGGTTTAAACCCACATTCTGTCTCTCTGATACTTTGGAGGGTTTGTTTTCAAACTAAACTGTACAGAAATTAATTACCTTGTCTGTAGGTGTTTCATGTGAGGTCATTTTACTGGGGTGTTTAGGGTTAGGGTGCGGTATGTTCATTGTTTCAGTGTAACAACCACGTACGCACTTCCATTGTGTTGATGTCAGACAGTTCAAATCAGATGACAGAAGTAAGAGCCTCGGTTCACATTTTTACCTCATCACGCAAAACATAGTATGTTCATGGCTACACTAACAGCTAGTCTCTGAAATGAACATATTTTACTGAAAATAAATTTCTTAAATTAAAATTAGATACAATAAAAAGGAGCCCAGAGACTTTCTTCATTTTCAGAATGAAACTGTGGCAATCTAGTCTTGCCACACATTCTAGACTTGCATGGCTGCATTGGGTGTATCTGTTTCAGGGTCTGTATGACAGACTAGTTCATGGCACACGTGATGTGAGTTGGTTAGCGTCTCTCTCTAGCTGTATGAACCATAACACTCTCAGTTGACTCCCGAAACGTTGAAACTTCATGTGGCACTTGAGAAAGGTATATCCTGTATGTACGGACCTCTAATAAAGATTAAGTGTGAATTTGAGTTTGCATTTGATGTAGAAGATGGCCGGATTACACCTACTGGGCATTGTGGGTACTCTGAGTTCCCATGATCCTCAGTAACGTCGTAAACCTTGGTTGTAGCTAGTAGATTGACTGATTTTATTAATTTGAACATTCATTCTTCCTTCTCTGAATCATATTGTGATTACGTGAATATTGCTTTAATTACTTTACTTTGCTTAGCGGTATTTATCTCATGAAATTCACCGACTCAAACGCACGTCCATGCACATACCCTCTCACACATGCACACACTCACTCACCCACAGCTTGCTGGAATATTCTCTTAAGTTTACAATCATTCTGTTTATATATAACACTTCTTTAAGTCCTTCCCATTATTTGATGGAATAACACAGCCTATTTTGAAGTAATCACTATTAAATACACATGAATCTCCTTCCATTTAACTAATACTGTATTGATACCAGTCTGATAGACTTGTATTTACACTTCTGACAGGGAGGGTGTGAGTTTGCCGACTTCGGGGGGCTGTAATTAGTCCGTTGTTTACAGAGGGATGAATAATTTGTAACATATCCATCAGAATAATTAGATATGCAGCTCTGAGTTTGGGCACCGTTAATCAAAGTGACCAGAAGATTTCACTTGTGACTTTGACTGTGACCTTGGATTATTCTGGAAGAGAGTCAGGAGCCTCAGACCATGGTTTTAGAGTGTGACAACTTTTCACGCATGTTTAAAAGAATATTTTTGGCTGTTCAAGTATTAAATAAGACATTGGCTGTCATTTTATTACGTATCAGAATGATATGCACACATTATTGTAAATTAAATGTTTCTGTGCAGATTAATTACAAATTTAATCATACAGTTAGTTTTTCGAGGGCCACAAGTGACGATCTAACATGTTAGAAAAACAGTGCTGTGAGTAAGATTGGGATAAAAGATAAGAGTTTTTAATCAGTAATTGTCCTTGATATGAACGTGATATTTTACATTTATGTAGGTGATTAGTCATTCAGTGAAAAGGGATTTTTATCCTTTCCTTGTATTTGATTTGTAAACTTTGAAATCAAAAGTGAAACATTTAAAGGTTTTGTCAATGAAAAGATACCTGTAGTTTACCCCTGGTTTTTGTGATTTGTTCCATGTAGACGTGACTTCAGAACGTTTTGCTTTTATGGAAGTATGGACGTGAGAAACAGTGTTCGCGCAGTGTTAATCTGCTTAACCGATGCACACCAGTTTTTGTGTTTGTCTCTTCATCGCCACAAAAACTAAACTAAGGTCAATTTTTGTAAATAGAAAAAGGACAACAATCATAACTTTGCAGGCAGAATATTTTAAACAGAAACATTTCCAATGAACTCTTTTCATAAACAATTTGTGCCCTCAACTGATATTAAGAAAAAAATCACTCCCTAAATATTTGTCTGTTCAATACAAGGGGTAAAATAGTGCTTTTTTTAATGGTGAAATAATCAGATGGGAAAAAGGCAAACCTACCCATACCCCCTAACAAATGGTTGCTGTCTGTAAGCCCACACTGAGTTGTGACACAATTCAGTCATCATATTGAAACATAGGAGTTAAATATCGTATACTATGGCCGTATCACGTCCATGTTTATACCGCCATGTCCAATTACAACTGTAATGAATGGCATTGTGATGCGATGGATGTCGCATTGGTAGCTCCAGTTATTGCACTGGTTGAAATTGATGATGATGTTGACATTGACATCTTCATATAATTGGATGGCTAAGTGACAAATTGCTCTGTTGTGACAATCAGCTGTTACTGTGTTGTCAGGGTGAAATAGATACCACGTGTGTCAGAATGAAATCCACATTGGTAGATATCAGACCTAACTGGAGTCAGCATGCATTTCTGTTATATAACATGTCACTGACTCCAGAGCTCCAGATAAGATTTAGCTAATGTGGGTACTGTACCCACTGTATTTTTTTGGAGTGGGTATTATGAATTTTGAGTGGGTATTTCATTTTCCGTTACCCACTGCTTTCAAATATGTGCGTATTTCACATATTTCCCGTGTTTCAGTCATTTTACTCACCTAAGTATTTTGTCATTGAGTAAGTTTACTCAGCAGGTATGTTCTGCCTTATGTCATACCTAATCAAAACCAACTTAAATATAATGGAAATGATTTCATAAATAATCACTCATCCTGTACTGACAGTACAACACTTGTCCTATACTAACAGTACATAGTCACGATATGGCTGAAATATTGCCGATGTGACTTTAAATCTTAACTCACTCACTCACTCACTCACTCACTAACAGTACAACTTGATAGCAATCGATGTCTTTTTCATTACGCAAGCGATTTTTATAAATATATTCCGTACGCATTTGTTTTAAACTTTGTGCGTATCTGACATTTTAAATGCGTAATTGGTACGCAACAATTATTTTCCAATGCGTAAATGGAAATTTTCTATGCGTATTTTACCCGGATACGCAGCTTATCTGGGCCTCTGGTCAGTCACTGTTTCTTAACCAAAGAATACAATGGACGAAGAACACTGTTTATGGATAGACAACTTCTTGATTGCAAATCATCATAACAGTGTTAGGGCCAGACATGGGCTTCATTCATTTTTTTTATGTGGAGAATCAAACCCGAGTCATCAAGTAAACACTTTACCCGCAAGGCTCCCCACCAACCAGACCAGCCGGCCTTAATGAAGAAGATATGTGGAACATTTAGTTCAGCATGAGAATTGACGCTTCAGCTTGACTACGGGTCAAATGTCAGATGTCTAACTTGTGAAGTATCACAATAATTTGTCAGCCGCTTTTATTATTCATAACTCTGTCACTCATACCAGATGGGACGAAGCTAGAATTTGTTTAGATGAAATTGTCATTTGAGTTCTAAGTCAGTATCAACATGCCATCTCGTTTACAAATGACACTATTTCGACACAGAATCTGATCGTCAGATGTCTCGCCATTGTCCATGGGGTCATAATTTTGCCATTTGTCATCATGGGTTATTGGTCAAGACAATGGCGGACCAGACTGGACGTGGGACATGTTAGATTGCTTGATAGTGGACAGAGGCCCAGTGTTGGTCTTTGTTTACTGACGCAGATTAAGCTAGGACTTCAAGATTGATATGAAAGTTATAATCTTTATCAAGAAATTGCAACAGCACCATTTGCGTTGAGATATTTCATTTTATTTATGAGTATTCAAAGCTTCTCAACTTTATTCAAGGCCTGAGTGTTGCAAGCATAGCCATTTTCCTATGGAGACTTAGTGGTGCAATGAAATCAGTATACAGCCCTATTTCAGGGCCAGAAACAGTGGGTGCCGTTGTTTAACGTCGCGTTGGACGTTGAATATACACAACCCATTGACATGTTGCCCATCGACGTGGAGCTGGGTCCCAGGGCTAACTGGTGGTGTCATCAGAAATGACCTGTCTTTAACAGGTCCGACGCCGGGGCGCTTTAAGCCCGATTAGACCCGATTACAGTATTGTATCCTAAGACAAGGCCCACTACTGAATACAGTATACAGTATTGTATCCTAAGACAAGGCCCACTCCTGAATACAGTCATCCCTCGCAATAACGCCCTTAGTGATACCGCAGATTCAGTTAAACCGTGGGGTAATCCGTGGCTTCCATAAAAATTGTTGCCCAGCGATCACATCTTCATGTCATCGGAAATAGCATATCAAGAAATCCGCTGATTTTACTCAGGTTAATCGTGTTGTTAACTAGCAAAAATTCAGTGCAGATTGAAATTAAAAGGTATTCACTGTACATTCATCTACAACCACATCAAAATACATACCATATGTTACAAATTATAGTTGGTAATAATAACAGATTTGAAACGCAAATGAAACGGTTCGACTACCATCTTATGCAAATAACTTTTCAAAGTTGGCTATAATAGCATTACATTCCCATTGTCCAATCTCATTTTCGATCTCTGAACTGATTAAATAATTATCAGATTATATCCCACCAGCAGTATGAGGATACATGTAACCCTCGTGTGGCCATGTTGTTGCAGCTCTCATGGACAGGTATTATCATCTGAAAGGCCAATTTGTGTAAAACAAATTCCGGTATCCAGGTAAGTTATAAGAATGAAAGAATAAAATGAAGAATATAGTGTAGTGCTCCGTAATTTCTTGACTGACTGACTGACTGAGTTTGGTTTTACGCCGCTTTTAGCAATATTCCAGCAACATCACGGCGGGGGACACCAGAAATGGGCTTCACACACAGTATTACCCCATGTGGGATTCGAACCTGGGTCTTCGGCGTGAGGAGCCAACGCTTTAACCACTAGGCTACCCCACCGCCCCCTAAATTGAGAAAGATTTAATTCCAACTTGTGACTTTAAAGACATTTGCAGCAGACTTGGGACAAGCATTGGCTCCTCAGCAGGTGGAGATTAATCTCTTCAATGAGAAACTTCATTAGCATACTTTGTGTAATGTTTTTCTATTCACTGGACAATGTTTCTTAAAAAAATTACTCAATAAGAGGAAATCTACAAACCAGAGAAAAGTTATGGCATTAACTCAATGTTTCCATGATGTGAATAGCAAGATTGGAATATCAATATGATTAATGTGGTGTTTGATGTCCTGAAGTAAATACATTTGTCAAACTTTGTTGTCAAACATGATGACTTTTGTGATAAATAGTGGTCAATTGACCATTCATATCAAAGCCGATTTTCTGTGGATCATTTAGGATACCTACTTTTTAGGGTATTTGTGAAAGTCCTTCCTCATGTATAAAACTTTGCTTGAAAAACGTTTATTCAGCAATAATGGCAGACAAATGACCATTTATATGAAAGAGCTTCTTTGGCTGATCATTTAGAATACACACTGCATCTGTTTGTAAATCATTTTCTTTTTATGTATCCCTGAATCAAGATTTGGAGAATATGTTTACCTGACAGAATGATGAACAAATGACCATTCTAAAGAAAGAGAATTTTCAGGTGGGTATTCTGAATGGTCATATGAAGCCAATCTGTCTGATTTATCACACACAGATGAACATTATATGGAGATGAATTAACATGATCAAAAGATCACTACCGATACCTTCATATGGATATTATGTTAAATGAGGAATGTATGTTGATCATTATGTGTCAGTGCTTGTTGGTCTGTGCTATTGATACCATTTAAAATACCTCATACAGGATATCCTTCCACCAAGGGTCAGCTTTGTGGCCAGTTTAGAGGTGATAGAAGGCTGTTTTACAGTTCATTGAGTCATTGTACCAGGATAAAAGAGGTCAAAAGGACGGACTGTTACCTGAATAGATATACTGGTCAGTAGTCAGGCATGTTTCATCTGTGATATGGACTAACATTTAGTCCAAGAAATAGAGTTTTCTTATTTTAAGATATATTTCTACAAATTTATAGATAAAATCTAATTGAACCTATACAATTTCAGAGTTTAGGATTCTAGACTTGCCTAATAATTCAAGACTTGAGTTGGCGTTTTGAAATATATTTGTCTCGGTTCATGGTTGTCCATTTATATCATATATAAATTGGTATGTGTGATAAATGATGACTGTATTACTTTCAGTTATGCTGAGAATAGGTGAAAAGTAAAGTTATCAAAATCTTATCAAAATTTTAACATTAAAAGGATTGTAAATAATCAATGCTGTTGAAATGATAAAACATTGTTCTTGTTTCACAAAGATATTCATTCATAACAGTGTGAGGACAATATTTGCTTCCTGTATTTCAAGACAACATTTCCCATTATATGATAAGAATTATGCTCATTTCCATGCCACCTGCAGTTTCCAGCTTCAGGACTCAGCCTGTAAAAATCAACAAGACTGGTGTTGTACAATCTAGCACACACACTCTCACAGAACTCCCTCACCCCCATGCCATCAACCACCCCCACCCCCAACACACAGCCCATTCACTGAAAACGCTCTCTCTTGTTTAGGGGAATGCTTGATACCTACAGAATGTGAAACATACTCATCTCTCATCTCCACCTAGCTCAGTCTCTGTGATCCTATTCACCTACATCTATTCAGTAGACAGTAATTGTTGAAAGCTGTTCCACCAATACAGGAATTTGTATGAATCATTTAAGCATTTTGAACTTCCTTAATACCGTAACTCTTGTGGTGAGAGTATGATTATGACAAACATGTTTTGTAACGAACTGGTGGCTATCATCAACAGATTGTTTCTGTGCCAACCACTTGCTGTATATTTGTATCAAACTGGGTACAATGAGGTGAGGTGAAATTGGATTTAACCTTGTGCTTGAGAATATTTCGCTCATATGACGACGTGCATGCGTGTGTGTACGTGTGTGCGGCTGCTTGTACCTAGCCCCAGACTGAAGCTGGTTTTATAGTGCTAGCTCCACTGAGATACCACGCCGCAGTGAAGCATGAATACCCCACCTGTGACACATTATACTGACCTGGAGCCGACTAGTCCTTGTTGTACCCATTAATGCTGGAGCGCCAGGCAGGGACCAACAAGTACCATATTTTAACGTGTTTTGGTATGACGCGGTCGGGAATCGAACTCCGCGACCATCTGCTCTCCGGCGGACGCTCTAACCACTACACCACGGAGGCGGTTTTGGGTACAATGAACCGTCGTTGTAATAAATTAAACTTATAGGACCGTTTGAGCTTGTTTATTGTATATAAAATCCATTTAAAGTTTCTCAAATAAACATTATTTGTATGTTACATATGCCCTTGAAGATTTGTGTTAGAATTACCTTCAGTAAAGTACGCTTGCCATAAGAGGCGACTTAATGGGAGGTCAGTCCCTGCTGGACTGGGTTGACACGTCGCATTCAAACTGCGTAGACTGATGCTCATGCTGTTGAACACTGGATTGTCTTGGTCCACACCCGATTATTTACAGACCACGCCATATAGGTGGAATATTGCTGGAGTGTATGCAAAACTAAGCTCACTCAATCGTACTCACTCACTCACTCACTCACTCACTCACTCACTCACTCACTCACTCAACCAACCCACTCACTCACTCTGTATGTTACAAATAGTCATTGTCCCATGTGCAGCCAATCACTAAGGTTGGGAAGGTTTTGGCAGACCCTGCAGGGTGTGGGAGATACACTGCATGAAGTCAGACATTCTCATCAGCCTCAGTACAGTCAGTTATGAAGGCAATAAGGACTAATCAAGGTTTCAGTTATCTTGTTTGCCTCAATTTCAATTGATAGTAACATAAATTTAGGGATCATAAAATAATTACTAACTGTTATATGCTCAGTCAATTCTACAAACAAATATTTTTGTATTAAATTATGTCAAATTTTTGTTTCAAATAAAGTTTTGGATCAAAGTTAATTATGAAATATGACATTATATGCTCAGTCAACACTACAAACAAATACTTTATACTTTTAGATACATTAAATTTTGTTTAATGCTTCTACCTTCAGTATCTGTTCTCTCCTCGTGTATAGTGTTTGAATTGCAGTGTTACTTTACTGAGTCTCAGATTCTCCCCCACAATGCAGCAGAAAGAAGAAACCTGGAAAAGAATAAAGAAAGACTTGTACCTTCGTATGTTCCCTTCTTGTTTCCCCAGTACATGTCAGTGAATGAGTCAGAAATGTAGCTCATTCAGTAATCCCCATAGTATTATCGCCTTCCTTCCTGGAGAATATCTAGCTGAAGGGTACGAGTCGCTAGCTTTGACCTTTCATAGACTTTTACCACTTAGAGACCTGAAACATCCAAATACACATGCTTTCTGTTTGATCCAATGATTGATGCTTAAGGTCATATCATCACAACTTTACTCCCTTGTCTGTGCCTTGAGGGCGCTACGGTAATTATATCAGCCAATCACTCCACTTCTGCCCAGAAACCCGCTTTTGATTGATAGTGGTATTCAGGAAACAGGTGTTGTGGGTTGTCTCCCCTAGGGCAAGGTTAGCAAGCAGATGGTTATTTTCAGTATGGCAGCATTTGCTTTCAACATTAAACAATGAATAAATGTTACATTTTCCAAATGAAAGAACATTTTCATTATATTAATGAAGTATGATTTCTATCTTCTGTTTTGTGATAGATGTTTGAATGCTTTTCTTGAATATTTAATTCACATTATTTACCTGCTTTTAATACATAAACAAACAGATTCTTAAAAATAAACTTTCTCAGTTTAAAAGTTTCAATTAAACTGTGCTCTACAAGTTCAATATGAAGATAGCGATATACTTGTTCATTATGAAACATGGTCCTCCTACAGGAGAATGGCCATCTGTAGCTCAAGGGCAGGTAACTGTGTATGATCCATGTCAAGGAATCAAAGGAACGGTTCTGAGCTGTATAGAATCACGTATCAAAGTAAACGTGACAATGATACTATTAAACCCCCAACACCTGTGGAAGGATCCGATTGACCTTTCAGTCGAAAATGTCAGAATGGTCAAGTGACCATTCCGAAAATGATGAGTGAGTGAGTGAATGAGAGAGCTGTTCCTTTAGCACCCAATGACCTTCTTCCCAAGTGGTGCCCATGTGTGAACCAGTCCCACACTATGATTGACACGGTGCAGGTTACCCTCTGGTGGAGAGAGTGGACTTATCTCTTTCATATCAGGAGAATTACACAGAATCCATATATCATCAACCTTTGTTCAAAGTCCTGGCGCAGATAGATGAAAAATTGCTGATGCAGCATAAAGCAATATTCTTTCTTTCACTGATTGCTCAAAGTCAAGATTTTCAATAGATTTGTCAGCACCATCAAGCCCATGCTTGCAGGTGTCACCAGGGTGGTAAATGGCCGCGGACTTCCTCCCACGTGACTTGGACCATCTCATTGGTGGAGTGGATAGAGGTTTTCCTGCAAGTCTGGTTCAATTTCCAAAATCCTGTTAAACGATGATACTCAGCATGCACGTTTCTGTAAATACAATAATCTTAAACAAGATGCTCAACCCCATTTCATTGATGACCTGTCACTCAGACAATTAGTGAGTGAGTGAGTGGAGTTTAATTTTACACCGATTTTAGCAATATTCCAGCAATATCAAGGCGAGGGACACCGAAATGGGCTTCACATGTTGTACCCATGTGGGGAATCAAACCTGGGTCCTTGGTGTGACAAGCAAACGCTTTAACCACTAGGCTACCCCACCTCCTCTCACTCGGACAAGCTAGAAAGGGATAACTTTATGGTTTCAGGAACAGATAGAGAATTGTTTGTAATTAAACTGGCTTGATTTTTATGAAGGTCCAGCTTCAAGGCTGTACTGAATGAATGGATGTATAGTAATTCTCGCCATATTATAGCAGCAGTCATGATACGTGGACAGTAACAGCACCAATGTGGGACAACTAGTTCTTATCATTAACATAATCTAGAAATTATGACTTGAACTAATAATTATTGCAAGTTAACTTGAGGTCCAGTTTTGATGTGTGCAGCTACAAGTGAACTTAATGTTCTTCTTACAATTTTCAATTATTACTTTTTTCTCATCTTGTATCAGTTAAGAAAGTCCCACACAGGTATATTAAGATAAGATAAGATAAGATAAGATAATTCTTTATTGTCCCAAGGGAAACACGTATTACACGTTGGTATATCTAGATTTCAGCTGATGCAGTTTCCTTTGATCCTATCACATAGCAATACATCTTTTTTTTAAAGTAACTGTGACATATTTTCATTTCAATGTCTAAATGTTTATCTAAAGTATTGCAGCTATAATTTTGATTACAATGAAAGCAGTTTTAGATTAAAAAACATATAAGTTTGATAAGGCTTACCTGCAAGACATGATTATCTTAGTGCTGAGACTCTCAGACATGTTCAGATTCCATTGACGTTCCTTGTTGAATTGGGGCGGTGGGGTTGCCTAATGGTTACAGCGTTGGCTCGTCACGCGCCGAAGACCTGGGTCTGAATCCCCACATGGGTACAATGTGTGAAGCCCATTTCTGGTGTGATTTTGCTGGAATATTGCTAAAAGCGGCGTAAAACCAAACTCAGTCAGTCCTTGTTGAATTTGTCAATTTTTTTCAGCTTGATGATCATCCATGCTATGTTCTGTTTACATTCTGGGGTTATGATGATCTGTCATGGACTGATATTTCTCCTGATAGTTACATGGTGCAGCGAAGATAAATACCGTATTTCCTCTAGTAGATGTCTAATATAGCAATCAAGGCTCTCGGAGGGACCAGAAGAATTAGATGCCCACATCTCTCATACAGACTGGCCTGTGATAAAACAGAGGCCTCTAATACAAATTGGGTCTTTTCTACAACCACTTTCTAACATACACAACCAGTCTCTACTGTAGGAAGGGTATCCAACATACACTGTGAGTTTAATATGCACTGGTTCTGTGATACACTGGGTCTCTGATATATACACACAGAAAAAAAAGTATCACAACACCCAGGATTAGCCTAATGCTTAGTCTCTGAATACATATAATTTTCATAATAACAAATAAACCCATTTAAATTGAAAAGGAACCCTGAGATAGGAGATTCAGAACCTGAGGGAAATCTAGACTTGCTTTATTTAGGGCTTTAACATTGCAGGGAGGGCTGTGCCCAAGGGGAAAATAATGTGGTTTAGGGACTGAGACAGACAACACCCAGGATTTATACTCCCTGTAATTTATATTCATATCATAATTATATTTGTTGGTATGATTATGTTGACCCTTCCGGCGAACCATACATTGATTTTAGATATCAACATGCTGTGATCAAGATGAGCATCATGTGCACCCATCATTAAACAAATATCAAGTTTCAGTAAAGTGTTCTTAATGGCTCGTTAACTTAGAAAATCAATTGATTTCATTGTTATTGAGCAAATATGGGGGCTTCCTCAACTTCCAACTGCTCAAAAGCAGATTATTGGTGGAATGCTGGTATGTCATTGAGGGATGTTACAGCAGATGTTGGTAGTCATTCAGTGATTATCAAGCTAAAGATGTAAAGGACCGTGAGCATTCACGTCCCAGGAGGATTCCACCCTTCTCAGAATCAATCACAAGATTTCATCCCTAACTCCTAAATGTAAGCACAATTACCGTATATTACCGTCTATAAGCCGATCCCATGGATAAGACGACCCCCAAACTTGACCCTTAAAATCAGTGTCAAAATGGTATGTTTCGTGCATAAGCCGATCCCCCGCAATGGGGTCCTAATCGCGGTACAAGCAGCAGCCTTTAAGAGAGGATACGGGACATTGAGTTGTTTTGCGCCTGGTGCAACACTCAGATAAGTCTCAGTGACAGCTTGAAATTAGCGATACTGTCTTTTTAGACATATTGTAAATAACATGTAGGCTACATCCACACGATTAGTACGATGATGAAATATGGGAAGAAACATCAGAACATTGAATTTTGTCCCTTCGACATTGAGCTTGCAGCATGATTTAATAATTGTTAATGATTGAATATATATATTATATGTGTCATCAGCTACAGTTCTCAGATGACAGAACCTCCCCAACAAATATGTTGTCACCTCTAATTACCAGTATGGGTTACTCGAAACAGAGACCATATAATTACTATATATATCCAGTTCCCATTACAGTATTGATTCTTAATGCATTGAGACGATGGGTTAGCCAAGTGGTTAAAGCGTTCGCTCGTCATGCTGACGGCCTGTGTTTGATTCCCCACATGGGTACATTGCGTGGAGCCCATTTCTGGTCTTTCTCCCCTTTCTGGTCTGTCCCAGCGTATGTCCCAGCGTATGTCCCAACATATTTGTAATTAACCCACAGTCCATGCCGGTCATTGTGTGGACATCACAGTTGGTGTCGATTTCAGATGGCATTGGATCGTGTTTCAACAATAAAAAGTCCACCCATTTCATCTTTTTGTGATTCATACTTTCATTATATCAATGATAGGGATGGGTTGAGGTTGCTGGGGGTGGAGGTCGGGGTGGGGGGTCCATAAACATATGACCAATATATTTTCTCAAACACTATTTTTTATAAATTTAAACATTACTTTTGGGACTGGTCATTAATTAGAGGTGGGTTGTAAATATTTGAGACATAAATTTCTTAAGACTTGTTAACACTACTTTGTTATGTGGGCTTTTTTTATCAAGGTCCTCTTTGATCAAGCTGCCCACATACATAACAAAACTAGTTCTGATGAAACCAGTGTTAACCCAACACACTCACTCTGTCATTAACAAATTTCGGATTCAGATCTAACAAGGCAGCATAAAACTTGTAACAGATGGTATCCAAGTGGGAATTGACCCCAAGACATCTACATCTGAGGCAGGCACAGCATCCATTGACCCACCACAATGACTGCCAATTGTCTCACGGGTTTGTTTTGCCCAGTGATCAGCACACGTACCCAACTGTGTAGATCAATGCTCATGCTGTTGATCACTGGATTGTCTGGTCCAGACTCATTTGTTTACAGACTGCCACCATATATGTAGCTGGAATATTGCTGAGTGCGGTGTAAAACATCAAGACAAGCAGCCACTTACTTACATTTAGTCCTAGACTAACAACTAGTCTCTGAAATGAACATATTTTACTGAAAAAGTTCATAGTAAAAGAAAATATAATATAATGAAAAGGAGCACTGAGACTTTCTTCATTTTCAGAAGCTGTTGAAATCTAGACTTGCCACATTTTCTAGACTTGCGTGGGCTTTCTTGGATATATTTGCTTCAGGGTCTGTACGACAGACTAATTTAGTCCCCTGAAATACACTTATTTTATTTAGAAATATAGGCCTACTAAATGAAACTGAAGTCCAAACAGCCTAGAACAGTCCTTAATTAATACAGAAACTAGAGGCTGAGGTAATCCAGACTTCTAGACAATCATTCTAGACTCCGAAGTTGTTTAATGGGTCCTGGATACAAACTGACAAGCACACAGGTACAGCTCTTCAAGCTGTTAAGGGTGCTGGGGTTAGGGAGCTAGGAGAGGGAGCCTGTCCTCAATGCAGGGAAACATCTGGATCAGTTACTGGGGCTTCAAGAGGCTACTGGAAGGTGTTCATCCTCAATGCAAGGGATCATCTGATCAATGTCTAGGGTCATTATCGGTGGTCCAAATCCTCTGATGATCATGTGGGCTGGCCAGGTACATCAGGGGCCGGTAGCATCACCGATAGTCTGTAACTAAAGGGATACACACTTTCATCTTGATCTGTTCATTGATAGGGTGGTGATAGCATTGTGGTGACAGCAGTGGTCGTCACTTACACACTCCACTCACCACTTTCATACAGAATTACATGTGGTAAAAGACTGAAATTATATTTTATGAAAGTCAAGTAGCATTACAAATTATGTTTTTGCATATATGCAGCATTTGCACATAATCTGATTAGAGAAAAGCTGAGTCATATTTTCATGGTCAGTGTTGCTATGGGATATCTCATACAATTGCTTGTAAAACAGCTATGTTCCTTTTCCTTCTTCTGTCAGTATGTTTAATATATATATACTTGGTTATATTCAGGTTTTGATGAACCCATGAAGATCCGGGTTAGAATTGGTCTTCAACAACTGATGTGAGTAAGAGGCGACTAATGGGATTGGGTGGTCAGACTGGCTCACTGGACTTGTTTGATGTAGGTCATTGTCCCCCCGTTTTGTTGGTGAATACTCATGATGTCAATCACTGAATTGTCTGGTCCAGACTCGATAATACAGACTCGATAATACAAACTCGATAATACAGACCGCCACCGTATAGGTGGAATATTGTTGAGTGAGGTGTTAAACAATCAAATCACATCATTGTGATGTCATGATATTGTTCACTACATTTGTGACATCATCCTATTGTTCACAACATTTGTGACATCATCCTAGTGTTCACATCATTGTGATGTCATCCAATTGTCTGAATCATTGTTGTCATTATACAGTACATGTAATAATGTTACAGTGAGAATAATGTCATGTGACTTAGGGATTACACATCTCTCCAACACACGCAGCAATCTGCCTGAAGTAAAGTAGAAGCTATCATTGATGTATGCTCTTCATATTGTAACAAATTACCATCCTGTACAAAGTTTCTTAGAGAACTGCATGGTCTCCACAGTAAAGCTTATTTATAAGGTTCAATAAACATAATTAATACGTACATCCAATATTCCTGAGAAGAAATGTGCCCCAATATAGGTTGGTGGAGGTGAGAAGGGATGACTGAAGGTGATTATAAAACTTTACTGTTATATTCTCTGGGGGTCTGTGAGGCAGACTGAAAGTTCTTTCTCTCTAGACTGTTCTTTCTCTCTAGACAAATAGAGTTTGATATAGTACCTTTACCCTCAGATGGGCTGTTGTGAGAAAATAGTTACTTCAATCCAATCACAGAACACGATTAAATCATTCTTTCTTAGTCCCTGGACAACAAAGAAACGTTGAACAAAGCCATTACATAATTAGATGATTCAAATATTACCATCAATCTAACATCCATACCACAAAGACCCTCCATCAAAATCAGATTTCAAAGTTGAAATATGTATAAAATGATATTTGACTTGATGCTAGATGAAACAGTATTTTTCTTAGAATCATGAAGGAACTTCACATCAAAGACATATTTTGACAAACAGATGCCAATAAAACTAAATTGAGCAAAAACTGTTGAAAGACTTTGCTCCCCATCTCCATCAACATATGCTGATGCTGGTACATCTCAGCCGCCACAGTTGTTGATAGCTGTCAATTATTGCAGATCAGTGGTCAGGGGAATAGCAGCAGGTCGTTTATTACAGTCAATCAGTGTATGTATTGACAGTAATGGGATATGACACAATGGGGCCGGGACTTGTAACGTGAAACAAGCTCCAGTTGAAAGTGGAAACTTTGATGGTCAGCCATTTGTGAGGTAACAGTTTTTAAATTTACAAAGTTGTTGCATTTTGACAGCTCTTTTTTACATTTTTTTTTTGGGGGGGGCCAGTTTCATTTCGTGTTATATTATATTATGCAGGAGGTAAGGCCTAATATTTTGCTTGCTTCATGGACAAGCGTAAAAATAAAAAATGTAGAACAAATTATGTCAAAGTGACAAGGATTTTTGTGTACCCCAGACCATAAAGATTGCTTGCAATTTTAGACACATGATATTTATTATAACCCAACTCAGGTAAAGAATGTTTTTAACACAGACTTACAATCAACACTAAGGGTTGGATGTGATGTTTCCTGTGACACAACAAGTGAGTGAGTATATCTTACACCACTTTTAGCTATCTTCCAACGGAGTGTCATGGGAGTGAACACTTTAGGCACCTGGAGAACACTTGACCCGCTAGGCTACCCACCGACCGTGACACAACCAGACCAGTGTCTAAAGGTACACCTTTCTGGGAGGTACATGCTTATATAAATATAGATATACTATGTCCTGAGATAGGTCCTTCCAGTACCTCGGCCCTTGTGGTGGTGCTGATATATTTCCAGACTGATAAATATCACACCAGTGTCAGAATGCACTTCAGTCTGTAGATTAAACTATTGTTGTCGTGGGAGTAGCAGAACAGCAGGTTTCTGACACGTATGATATCAATACAAGCAAGATTGTGTGTAGTACCTGCGACAATGATGACCCCAACAGCAGAACTGGGGAATGAATGAATGAACGAACGAACGAACGAACGAGGGAAACGAACGAACGAACGAACGAATTTAATTTCAGTGGCAACTTCGACCTGTCCAATCATTCCAGACTTGGGTTGGCTCTATTTTTCATTTATCTTTGGCCTGGGAGACCAGCAATCATTGGGTTCACAAGATGAAAAGTGAAATTCATTACAATTCATTGTCTGTGATCAAACTAAACCTCATTGTATTTCATCTCTGTTCACTTTGTTGTCGTCATCTAGATACAATGACACATTGACACCTGTATACTTTATGACCTGGTCAAAATACAACATACAATCCTTACACAAAACATTGACAATCCTTAACTAACATAGTGTCAACACTCACATGAAACTTTTACAACCCTTACACAAAAAAGACAACTGATCGCAACATGCTTGAAAAAGATTTGAAATTTGTTTCATTTCTTTGATGTCTTTAATCCAAAATGAGTTCTTTGTGAGATTATAACACCCAGTAAATAAGTGACTCGCTCATCCGACATGTAGTCAGTTTTATTGCTGTGTTGTGGGAGGCAGCGTGTGATCGGAGTTGGAGGGGAGGAAGATGTCTTCATCCTTTGTTGTATCTCAAATGAAATCTACAGTCAAGTTAAGTGGTAGAAAATTGTTATATTTTATTCATGAGAGAACTGTTGCAGAGACTGACAGCCCTCCATCAGAGGATTGATTCCCTCAGTGGTCTCTTCTTGGTTGTTGTCAGTGGACATGACGTAATCAGCTTTAGTCTGGACGTGTTGAAATATGTTGTAGTGTGGACTTATGGGATGTGGTGTGAGATGCTGTCTGGAAGGTTCAATTACTGAATTTGTGACCTGTTTTGTAATCATGACTGTGGTTAAAGCTTGTGATCAGTCAACTCCTGAAAGTCTGTTACATTCTGAATAGTAAACCCTTGTTAGAGTTTGACTGAGGAGGACTGACTTCATATAAGAGGTTGTTTAAAGTTTGCAATGTAGGTTATAAATTCATGTTCCCAGGCAAGTATGCAGCTCATATAGGACCAACTTGAGCATATTTATCTATCAGCTAGATGTTACTTGCCCATGTTGGGCTGTTATGGGCCAACAAATCTCTAATGAAGACATTAAGAGTAACCTCCCCAGTCAGACGAATGTTCAAAGTACAGATTTACAGATGCAGTATTTGTCTGGATGTCTGATGTATGGATGCTTCCAGCACACATTTGTTTGTTTGTTTGTCCACCTGTCCATCTATCAGTCCATCTATCAGTCCATCTGTCAGTCCATCTATCAGTCCATCTGTCAGTCCATCTGTCAGTCTATCCATCCATCATCCATCATCATCATCCAAATACCATTTTAAAACATGCTTTTACTTAATCAATAACTATTGCCAAACACAAAATTGATGGTACTATAAACTCAGTTGCCTCTTAGATAAGTTTAACATCAGGGAAAGTAATGTTACTTCTTCTTCTGTACTAAAGGACTCCAATTGAAATTTACAGACATGTTCCACTCATCTGTTCAAGATAAACCAAATGCATTAAGTTCAAGGAACAAACTTAGAACATACAGAAAATTTAAATCTGAAATTAATTTGAAGCATACCTGGAACACTGCAAGATAATAAAACAATACCATATCCACTTCACAAAACTAAGACTGAGTGATCACAGACTAAAACTTGATCTGGGTAGGAGAACAAGACCACCTACACCTTTGGAGGACCGCCTCTGTGATCAATGCTCTGTCCTTGAGGATGAACAACACCATTTCATGTCTTGTACTAAATATTTAGATGTAAGAAAGTCCTTATTTAATTCCCTTTCCTCTGAAATGATTAACTTTCAAAGCCTTACTAACACTGAAAAATTTAACTTCCTTTTCAGAAATAATGATCCAAATAGTATAGAAATTATTTGCTACCACATGTACAACTTTAAACAAATAAAAAAGATCTCCTGATTGTCCTAGGCCATTATTATACACATTTGTATTATTATATGTTTTGTTACTCGTCATATATATATGATTCATTATATATCTTGTTTATGTAGGTTATAGAATATTGTCACTGTTTCTGCATGGAACGTTTGCGCAATAAAATATCTTATTTTATCTTATCAGCCCATCCATCCACCTATCAGTCCATCCATCTATCTATCAGTCCATCCATCTATCTATCAGTCCATCCATCTATCAGTCCATCCATCCATCTACCAGTCAATCCATGCACCTATCAGTCCATCCATCTATCTATCAGCCCATCAATCCATCTATCAGTCCATCCATCCACCTATCAGTTCATCCATCCATCTATCAGTCCATCCATCCATCTATCAGTCCATCCATCCACCTATCAGTTCATCCATCCATCTACCAGTCAATCAAACATCCATTAGTCCATCCATCAGTCATTACATCCATCCATCAGTCCATCCATCCATCTATCAGTCCATCAATCATCCATTAGTCCATCCATCAGTCCATCCATCCATCCATCAGTCCATCCATCCACCTATCAGTTCATCCATCCATCTATCAGTCCATCAATCATCCATTAGTCCATCCATCAGTCCATCCATCCATCTATTAGTCCATCCATCCACCTATCAGTTC
Organism: Haliotis rubra; assembly: GCF_003918875.1. Classification (NCBI taxonomy): domain Eukaryota; kingdom Metazoa; phylum Mollusca; class Gastropoda; order Lepetellida; family Haliotidae; genus Haliotis; species Haliotis rubra. The sequence goes on from NW_025767591.1 coordinate 430,750, forward strand.
ATCCATCCATCAACCTATCAGTCCATCCATCCACCTATTAGCCCATCCATCCATCCACCTATCAGTCCATACATCCACCTATCAGTCCATCCTTCCATCCACCTATCAGTCCATCCATCCATCTATCAGCCCATCCATCCATCCACCTATCAGTCCATACATCCACCTATCAGTCCATCCTTCCATCCACCTATCAGTCCATCCATCCATCTATCAGTCCAACCTTCCATCCATCTATCAGTCCATCACCCATCTATCAGCCCATCCATCCATCCACCTATCAGACCATACATCCATCTATCAACCCATCCATCATCAGTCCATCACCCATCTATCAGCCCATCCATCCATCTATATCAGTCCATCATCCATCTATCAGCCCATCCATCCATCTATCAGTCCATCCTTCCATCCATCTATCAGTCCATCACCCATCTATCAGCCCATCCATCCATCCACCTATCAGACCATACATCCATCTATCAACCCATCCATCATCAGTCCATCACCCATCTATCAGCCCATCCATCCATCTATCAGTCCATCATCCATCTATCAGCCCATCCATCCATCCACCTATCAGTCCATACATCCATCTATCAGCCCATCCATCCATCCACCTATCAGTCCATACATCCATCTATCAGTCCATCCATCCATCTATCAGCCCATCCATCCATCCACCTATCAGACCATACATCCATCTATCAACCCATCCATCATCAGTCCATCACCCATCTATCAGCCCATCCATCCATCCATCTATCAGTCCATCATCCATCTATCAGCTCCATCCATCCATCCACCTATCAGTCCATACATCCATCTATCAGCCCATCCATCCATCCACCTATCAGTCCATACATCCATCTATCAGTCCATCCATCCATCTATTAGTCCATCCATCATATATCAGTCCATACATCCATCTATCAGCCCAGCCATCCATCCACCTATCAGTCCATACATCCACCTATCAGTCCATACATCCATCTATCAGTCCATCCTTCCATCCATCTATCAGTCCATCAAACATCCATTAGTCCATCCATCCATCCATCCATCATCTATCAGTCCATCCATCCATCTATCAGTCCATCCATCATTTATCAGTCCATTACCCATCTATCAGTCCATCCATCCATCATCTATCAGTCAATCCATCATCTATCAGTCCATCCATCATCTATCAGCCCATCCATCCATCCACCTATCAGTCCATACATCCATCTATCAGCCCATCCATCCATCCACCTATCAGTCCATACATCCATCTATCAGCCCATCCATCCATCCACCTATCAGTCCATACATCCATCTATCAGCCCATCCATCCATCCACCTATCAGTCCATCCATCCATCTATCAGTCCATCCTTCCATCCATCTATCAGTCCATCAAACATCCATTAGTCCATCCATCCATCCATCCATCATCTATCAGTCCATCCATCCATCTATCAGTCCATCCATCATCTATCAGTCCATTACCCATCTATCAGTCCATCCATCCATCATCTATCAGTCCATCCATCATCAGTCCTTCCATCCATCTATCAGTCCATCCATCATCTATCAGTCCATCCATCCATCTATTAGTCCATCCATCATCTATCAGTCCATCATCCATCTATCAGTCCATACATCCATCTGTCAGTCCATCCATCATCTATCAGTCCATCCATCCATCCATCTATCAGTCCATCCATCCATCTATCAGTCCATCCATCCATCTATCAGTCCATCATCCATCTATCAGTCCATCCATCCATCCTTCAGTTCATCCATCCATCCACCTATCAGTCCATCATCCATCTATCAGTCCATCCATCCATCTGGCCTTCCATCCATCATATCCATCCAAGGAGATAAACTTTATTTGTCACCTTTGTACAATTGACCCTGCTTTCAGCAGAGATTTCTTTTAGATGTGGAAAGAGTTTTGCTTCTATTTAGCTGAGATACAAATATTTCTGGGAAAACCAGAGCAGAATGTACTCCTGGTTGATGCCATCAGTATCATCTAGGCAGAGTGTGTGGTTAGTGTATGATGTAAGAGATTCCGGCTGATTGATAACAAGTGAATATGTTGGATGTGATAGTGGTTTCAATAACTAACTCATTAATTGACAAGCACGTGTAAACCAACTGACTTCATTCAGGGAGAAGTATCCATTTCACATAAATATTGTCATTCTGGCGAGTGTGTTTTGGATGCCGATACCAGGGAAGCAGACAACAGTGTTTTGACGTCCTATCACACTGACAGGCCTGTCTAATTAATCCTGACACGCAACTGTAAATAAACAACAATGATATGGATAACAACTGGTTGGTGTTATCCACACAAACATTCTCATCTGTAGGAAGGACTTTAAATAAAATAATGAATCTCGACCTTAGAATGAAGAAGAGAAACACATGTGAAAAAACTGTGGACCTAAATAAATCCTTGAATATACAATCTGATGTATTTTTAAGGATTGCAGATTGCATAAGGTTAATTGCAGGAGAAGTAAACCTGTTTATCAAACAATGTTCAAAGCCAGCCTTTCATCATCAGGGACATAGATAAGAGATAAGATATTTTATTGCATAGCATTCCATGAAGAAACAGTGGCAATATTCTATAAACTACAAATATAAACACAGCAGGTACAAGAAATATAGATACATTTCACACATAAATGATGTACATTATAACAATTGTTTAGAAATCATGTGGTATAATGACATGGAAATAATATATACTCATGCCAATAATGGTTGTCAACCCCTTCAATTTGTTTAATTGTAGAGGGGTGTGTGTGGTGGGGTTGGGGGGTGGGAGGGAGGGGTGGGTGACAACCATTATTGGCATGAGTATATGTGGAGACTATGGTAAGATATAGAATTCATTTAAAATTGTTAATATGATGACATATCTTGAGATTGTTTCTGGACATCAGTTTGTAAAAATTGGTAGGAATGTTCAAAATATATGTAGTATGACATGGAAACAATATGAAGAGACTGGTGATATGTGGATTTATTTAAAATTGTAGATATGATGAAATATTTTGGGATTGTTTCTGGACATCTGTAAAGAGTGTTCACTTTCACAGAGTGTAGCACATTCTGTTTTATGAATTGCTTCATGGGTCTTCTGACTCAGGCATCTTAAAGAAGGAAGTGAATAAACATGTGAAAGACATACAAACCGCCTTTACGCCAGACATTGATGTTGTTATGCCTGATAGTTTAAGTGGCATCTAGGAGTAGGTGAGTTAACAAGGAAACATATGACAGTATGGATAACAACTTCTTGCAAATATTGACCATCTCTAGATTGTTCTAGGCCATTGTTTTACACATTTGTATTATTATATATTTTGTTACTCATCCTATATATGTGATTCATTATATATCTTGTTTATGTAGTTTATAGAATATTGTCACTGTTTCTGCATGGAACGTTTGTGCAATAAAATATCTTACCTTATCTATCTTATCACACAAAACATCTTCACACTGAAGTAGGGCTGTATGAAACATACACAGTTGATATCTTTGTCAGATCGCTTCTGATCAAAACTCTCAAAATGTTATGGTTGAACCGAAGCAGATACAGTTTTCAACACTTGTAGTTTTCTGGCCGAAACAAGATGCTCCTGACCTTTATACTGTGTAGGTAGTGATCTTCTAGAAGGTTGAAGTTTGGCTTGGGAGGACTCAGTCATCACTGATGGCCTTCAGAGACACTGGGATGAAATGATTGTTTATGTACAAGTACAAGTGGATAGGAGACAGTGAGTAGAAGACAGGTAGCAGGTCCTCATTCACAATCTGTATGTACAGTACTGTAGGAATTTGGAGAACATTGGGGTTTCCAGATCTAGATTCACATTTAACTCTGACAATGGGCGTTCTTTATCTTCTTGAAAGTATGACCGCCTCCGGTGTGTAGTGGATTAGAGAGTGTCCGCCTGAGAGCGGAAGTTCGCAGGTTTGATCCCCTGCCGGCCATACCAAAAGACGTTAAAATGGCTTGGTCGCATGAATGGGGAGTACAACAGTGACTGGGTCCTCATTCACAATCTGCCTGTACTGTACAGTACTGTAGAATTTGGAGAACATTGGTTTTTCCCAGATCTGAATTCACAATTAACTCTGGGTGTTCTTTATCTTATCTTCTTGTAACTAGTGTCATTATATATGTCTGATCAATACTATATAAGTTTCCTAGTGTGAGGAGGGTACCCACATGGTTGAAGGGTTTGGCTGTTTTGCTGGTTTGTTTGGTTTTCAGTTTTGAACATATAATGGTTTGTGTTTAAGTAAACTTTCTATGTCAAGAGATTTAAGAAATGCGCCTCAATATCAACTGAACAATATGTACCTGGGGCTGGGGAGGGAGGTGACCAGCATCACTGAGGATATTTCCTACATCACCTCTGCATGATGTCAAACCACGATAAAACTGGAAAACTGATTGAAATTACCTACAACCCAAGTCACTCTCACTTACTTTTGTATCCTTAGCTGTACCTGGTACATATAAGGGTTTATAAACATGCTGTTCAAAGCAAAAATAATGTTATGTATACCAAGAACTTTTGGTGATTACTTGCTATTTGCAAAACATAATCATAGACAGGGACAAGTAACATTTGTCACCACACTTAAATAACTCCAAAATACATATTTTGAGCTTTTCAGAAACTCTTGTAAATATTTATTATTATAGTTTTTTTAAAGTTAACATTCTCATGAGAAAGCATGTATGAAAATCTAGTTTT